>NW_005187550.1:1375290-1392437 GCF_000239375.1 Pundamilia nyererei | reverse complement strand
CCCCCAACAAATCCTTGGCTGGCTGCCATTGGCGGGACTCAGTCAGGTGTCCTAATGCTTCAGTTAGGGGAGGAAACGCTGGTTAATCTGCCCATCGCGTGCCACTGGCCATGGCCTGGCCTCTTTGTGTCTGGCACCCCTCTGATCAGTCCCTCCACCCCTTCATCTGTCTTTCCCCCATATCTTCCAACCCAGTTTCTCTACCAGAAGACGGTATCATCCTTTCTTAAAGATTTACCCCTCTGTCTTTCAAGATGAGACCACATTCTCTATAAAATACAGTTGGTGCACTTGCCCGCCATCCTCTCTGATGAATGAGACCTTTTTGTTGTTGGGATCTGTCGCTACACTTTAAAAAAACAAAAACAAAAAATCACACAAAACTGCTGACTCATCTTAGGCCTCTGGTATACCTGTGTATGAACCTTACAGGATAATTTATTATATAGTTCTTATTATAACTTCTTATATTTCTCATCTGGAGTAATGTGAATAATCATGCTTTTCATTGCATGCCATGAGTTAAGAGCCTTCCTGCCATTATTACATTGTACATATTTCTCTTAAAAATGCAGCTGAATCATGCTCACTGACCTCATTCCCTTATTTTAATCCAATTTCTTGCGCATAATTGCAAAATAATATAAGATAGTTACATCAAAATTACTTCTAAATGACTACATAAAGTGGTCTGTGACAGACAGATTAATACATCAATACAGGCCCGCTGCATGAATGAATGGGAGTCCACAAGTATAAGTGATTACTTTCTGTTGTGGTTTTATCCTCTTTTCTTATTTCAGATTTTCATATTTGCTCTTCCCTGTGTGATCCCAGGGGTTTTCACCTGTCTCGTAATACTGAATGCAGCATCCCCCCTTCTTTGCTCCTGGAAGGTGCACTGCTCTGATTAGGATGAATGATGCTTAGATGCGGTTTGCTGGAGGTTGATATGGTGTGATTGCGTAACCAGAGAGAAGTCGTTACCATTCGACCTCTCCTGACCTCGTTTTGATTGACCCTTTGGGTTGGTCACTGCTTCCGAGCAAAAGGCAGGAGTATAAGGTCAGAGTTCAAAGTATCGTCAGCTGTGCTGTCATGGAAACAGCAGCATTTGCCCTTCTGATGGTCAGTTTGAATTCAAGGACAATGGTTTGTTTAAAACTGAGTTTTGTTTTCAAAAGTGCATGGTTTATGTAACAAGAAATAATTTTAAGACATTAACTCTGTAGACTGAAAATGTTGTAAAGCAGATGTACGTCATTGTTCCTAGTGGTGCTTTCTGGGTTGTTTTGAGGATAATGTGGCTGTAAATCATTCTGAACTCCTTTTACCTGCCTTTTTCTCTGTTTTACTTGGTTGTTGGATTTCCATTATTTGTGCAGAAAGGCATAGATTCCCCTTGTCAGTGTTGTGACCAAAGCTCTGAGTCCGCCATTGTGGTCAATCGAAACACACCCGTGGTTTGTTTTTCCACTTCCTGTTTGTGACCAGTGTGCAGGGTTTCCTTGCAATCAGTGCTGCAGCAGGGGGGGGGAAATCAATATTTTGAATGTAATGTGTGGCCAATGGAATAAGAGAATGATTTATGTAGGGATGGGTACTCCCTGAATCAGATGGGACTTGTGTGGCCGGATGAATGAAGGAAAGGAGGGGTGCTGGCACAGCGACCCAGAAAAAGAACTATAAAAGGTTAAAAAAAAAAGAAGTGTGTTTTGCTGCTCTTGATCGTGGCGCCGCTCCTCTTTTTTTGCTGTCCCTCTTCTCTCTTTTCACCTCTCCACCATGCAGTGCTCTCTGACTGTCCCGCCTAATCCTAGCACCGTAGTATTATGAGACTAAAAACCAACAGGATACGCACACACACATGCCATACACACCAGGAGTTTAGCAGGTTGTAGACCACCAGCCAGAAACAGCATATGTCCCTCTCCCCTCCAGATTAACGAGAGCATGCATGTTAGTATTACGATACAGTGAGAAAGGAGGGGATAGGGGCAAGGAGTAGAGAGGGGTGGGAGATGAAAGATAGTGGGAGAGTGTAGGAGCCTGGCAGACAGACCAAGACTCAGAGGGAAACACGAGGTGAGAAGCGCGAGAACAAGTGTGCGAGGGAAGGAGGGAGAGAGCAAGTCTTGGAAAGAGATGGAAAGATGGAAGTGTGGAGGCGGGAAAGAGTGAGCGATGCGAGGACATAACAACCATAGAGAAATGTGTGTGTATGTGTTTGCTTTATTGCGGTGGCCCCACCTACCCCTCCATCCTGTTAAGGAGGCACAGTCCGAAGGAGGAGGGGTAGGATGGTAGGATCCCCTCCCTCAGTCACCAACACACACATACTCTCTCTCTGGCTCATACACACACTCTGCTCCGTGAGGGAGCAGTCGCTGAAGAGCTCTGGATAGACATGCGAGGTTCTGCAGGTGTCCCACCCTTCTCTCCTGACATGGATGCTATAGGAGGTACTGTTTGATTATTTTTCTTTTCCCTTTCTGCCTTGTGAGCAAATTCTTTTTAAATTTTCTTTGGGATTCCTCTTTCTCCCTCTCCATTTGAAGATTTCCCCCTCTTCATGTTTCAGAGTAATCCGTGAGCCTCTGCTGTTTGTGTGAGATTGCATGTGCGTTTGCATGAGGCTGAATGTGTGCTTGTAGGTAGGGTTGTTTACAAGCGCCACTGTAGCCGCAGGTCTGACAAGTTTAGCAGAGTGAATTCTCTCCATGTGTTTGAGCTCAATTTTATTTTATTATCCTGTAATGCGTTCTTCAAAACAAATTTTATAGGGGTCATGGCTTTGGCTGCTTGTTGCATTATTTATTTTTGCATTTTATTATTTTTATTGGCACTCAACTCTTAAGGGTGGAGGTAGACAAAGCGCATTATGTATGCCCTGTGTACACCCTCTATATGCGTATTCATTATGTTTAAGTACAGGCTTTCAGTCAAATCAAGTCTAGTAGATATACTTGTCTTTAAAGCGATGGGATTTTTTTTTCTTTTTTTTTCTTAATTTTTTTTCATTTTTTCCCATTTTTTGGGGGGGGTTGCGATATTGATCGCAGAGACTGCCAAAGAGTTGGAGATAAACACGGTGAATTTGGAGGATTTTCTTTAGTTGGCTAATGGTTTTGAGATTGCACAGCATTCATTTTGAAGTATCCTAATTAAGGACAACAGTTTCAGATAGGCGATGCTGCATATTGGTTTGATTCATCATAAAAAGTTTAAGTGTAGTATAAAGACATATTGGTTAAAATCCCAATAAATCTTTTACCAATAAGTTAACTGCTTCACTCTACAAAAGCTGATTTAGATGCTTTTTCTTAGAGAGAAATAACAGTAATGGGTATTAAACAGTTAACAATCCTTGTGTAGAGGGTGTGTATGAGAGGGAGAGCACATGTCTTGCATGTAGCGTGGTTTACTGGCAAACATCCAATACGCCCCTCCTCGGTTCAGGCTGGAGATCAAGCTACATTTAATTATTGCATTCATATTATACACTAATTAAATGTTCACATGGACAATTTCTTTGTTTTTAACAGAATCTTGAATCCTAAATTTACACATAATCAAAATCGAGTTTTCGATTAAATTAGATACGATAAAAGTACTCATGTTCTTTCACTCAGGTTTATTTAAGTTGAGAATTAATGAACTGAACACATTTTGCTCACTTCTGTTGCTTTTCTGCACACAGTTTTGGCCGCACCTTCAGTGAATGACCATACAGTTTTTTTAACAGAGCAGCCATACTGATATGTACTTTCAGTGGTTTCCAAAATTTGTCCAGGTGAGATCATTATCTCGGTTTGCATATCAAATTGGCGACCATTTGTTCAAACAGACTTGACAAATAACCTCCATATACGTCTTGCAAATGTGTTCCTTCCACATATCTCCCCCTCATCCCTTTCTTCTGCTCATCTTTAGGTTAAAGCAGCATTTGCTTCCCCCCTTCTTTTAAGGTTTGTATTGACCTGTTAATAGTATTATCCACAGAGCGTGTGGCAGGTCCAGGGTCACATCCCTGTAGGGTTTGGATGGTCAGCCCTCTGGCCGCAGTTTGGAGACATAGTGGCCAATAGGACCCAAGCTGTGGTCATCGTTCAATCTAGCCCTTTTCAAAGAAGAGGTCACATGAGTCAAAGGGTAATAAGTTTAACCCCTCAAGGGGTAAGAAGTCAGAGGTCACAAACAAGGCTATAGGGAGAAGGTTTGCATCATCAATCAGCGGCACTCCTGGTTATATCTGTGCATATCGATGACATGCTCGTTGCTGCCAATCTCATCTGCATGGCTTGCTAAGCACAAAGGGCAGCCGTTATGATAGGATTAACGTGAATGAAAAAAACACCACTATTGTGAAGAGTTTGGGTCTTGTCCGTTTTTTTTAGTTCTGTTCTAGTTTACACAATATTGTCCTCATTAAGCTCCGAGGTTTGGTTGTTTTGTTTTTTTTAAACAGAATATAGTGATTGTTTAGAATTGCCCTTTACCTTTAGAAGTAATAGCACTGCTTGATTAGTTTACCCCAAACATGCCCATAAAGAAGAAAATATATTTTCTTTTCTGGGATCAGGTGCTGTGATATGTTGTTGTTGTTGTTAATATCTTTAAGGTTTATTTGTCCCTAAAGTCACAATATTGCAATAGATTATGCTTTTCTTAATATTCACAAATTTAAACCACTAATACACCAGTTTAAGCAAAATGTGACTGGTTATGTCCCTTTGAATATTTTCATCTGTTTTTCTTGTTGGGGAACGAAAGTATGATCGGACGCTTTCATGTGAATGATCATAGGTTTATTTGTAGGGGTGTGGCTTTTTCTGTGCGTTTCCACAGTTTCTCTGTCAGTGTGCGTAATACGCAGTGTGAACAGCCTCACTCCCCACAAGAGGATGTTGTGTGTCAAAATAATGTCCCTACGTGTTACTGTGGCAGCTTCTTAAATTTTGCTGTAGATGAGCACGCATATCCCTCCTTGTATATCTGAAATGGTGCTGTGCTGATGTTTCAGCATCTCCCAGAGGTCTCTTCTCCCTGGCTGATGTTAGCGATGTGTCAGCATTAAGCTAGGCCTGCCTGCTAGGCTGCTGGGGCCGTGGTGGCGACCAGCCCAGCCTGGCCAAAAGCCAGACCGAACATGTCTTGGCACCAGACAACAGAGACGTGACAGGATCAAGAATTTGCAGAAATATGCTCTTACAGTATGCAGTGTTGTTGACCCATAGATCAACAAATATGACAGTATATATGCTGGACACATTTCTTAAGAGTTTCATAAGATTAAAGATATTCTTCTCCATGTTTTTTTTCTTTTTCTTTCAGTGGTGTACCACGATGAATCAGGGTGCAGTGGATGACAGAGAACGTGCGACAAAGACCCCAAGTCGGACGCCAACCTAAGACATGGTAGTTATGTAGTAGGTCCCTCTTCTAAATTAGCCACTATAGCAAGCCTGACTCATATGACTGGGCTGAGATACACTCAGATATACTGAGATGCCCGTCTGAGCACACTATTGTAAGTGTGCATGGCATTAAGTGTTTGAATAAGAGAGATGTACATGTTGCTCAGTCAGCTATTGCACAGACAGAGACCATCAATCACAAATGCACAGTGAGCTGCATTGCTTTTTTTTGCTGGTCCCTCAAGTCCTCTCTCTCTGCGTTGGAATTACACAGCACTTTACCTGCAACACTGCATTTTTCTGGACATTGTCTGAACCCTGCACCATAACTCATGCAACACATTTGTGCAGTGCCATGTCTTATTAAACCAGTGGCTCTAAAAACTGTGGGGCACAAAGCTACTTCAGGTGGGATGCAGACAACCAGGTGAAAATATGAAGTGAAACTAAGTTGAATAATTCATGGGGAAACAAACAAGAGTTTTCTGATGCTGCTGTGTGACCTTTATTTAGGGAAAATTCATCTTGAATTCTTTTTGTATTGTATTGATAAAAAATTGGTGTAGAGCTCAGTTTTCTTTTTCTTTTTTTCCTTCTGAAATGGTACTCGCCAGAAAACGTTTGAAGTCCACTGTATTATACTAAACAATTATATGGTGTAACTTTTAAAGCAGCCCAAGTTGGTAGCCAGTTTCTTGTTTATAATTTGATTTTATTTGATTTGATATACCTTTATTAGTCCCACAAGGGGAAATTTCATTAGGCTGCCGACCTATTGCACGCAATGGCGGCACCATCTTACCCTCCGATCATACATACATTACACAAAACATCACATGGGGAAGACAGGTCAGAGAGGTATAACAATGGAAAATGCACCACACGAGGAAAGATAAGGAGAAAAAAATAACTCCCCTCAGACTGAGCTCCAACAGGGAGATCAGTTTGAGAACAGAAAAAAACACCTCTGCACATAGCACATGAAAAAACAACAACTCTTAATACACCAAAGAAACACATGACAAGCAACATGTGAATATGTATTGAATATGAAAGTGAAGACAACAGTTTAGAGTGGCGTCAAAAGGGTCTTTCAGTAGCTTTGAAAAGAAAGTAAAAGATGGAGGAGACCTCTTGTGTCTGCTTTGTAACATCAACCTCCTTGTAGGTACTGTAAGCTTTCTGAGTACAGCTTCTGGGGCGTTAACTATTGCTGTAGGCCTTTATTGGCCTCCATGCAGTGCTGCTTTTTTGTCTGCTTGAACATGGCATCAGCCTAAAAAGTGGCTCAAATATGAGCTACCAATTATTTTTGCTCTTAGGTTTGACCGGTATTATCAATATTAACGTTCTTCTTCACAGTGAAACTAAAGGTGCCATCAAAAGAAGTGTCACTTGATGGTTTGCGCAACAGCCAGCTGTATTTGATAACTGAGTGTAAAGACCTTGGGTTTCGGATAAGATGAGGGAATGTAGACTGATGGTGCTATGCATTTTGCAGTATTTGTGAGGGTTTTGGAGGGTGCATGTGATCAGCAGCAGGTGGACTAGTTATTATTGTGATAAGAGCAGGAAATTGATCATGTGGTCAAGGTCTTATCTTGGATTCATAGTTTGAGCAGCTGAAAGGTTCACGTCATATTTATCTCCTGAACTAGAACAGTAGCTGACTTACTCTCACAGAAAAAAAATAACCACACACACATACGTAAATGAAGTAAAAAATTACCTGCCTCCTTAAATGTGCTCATTGTATTGTGTTAGTAGAGAAGACATTTTATTAAGGAATTGAAAGTGCCCAGTGTATAGTTAGAAGTTTGAGTCTTTGTTTTTCTAAATGAATGAAGAAGAAACTTATTTGAAGTAAAACAGTAACACGTTGTCAAGAAATGCTCTTTACAAAGGTCATGTATTACTGCTTGCTATGTTGTGATGTGGCCAATAAAACAGCCAATTACCGCCTGTGAAACGTGAACTTAATTGAAATGTTTTTTCACCGATTTTATCGTCAGCATGGAAAACAGGCATTTAAAGAAATAGCAACATTCTTCTAGCCTCATTTGAAAATGGTGAAACTATAGGTTTGGGAAATTACCTGACCAGAAGCCCATAATTTTGAAGTTTATTAAATAAACTGATGATTTGGAATGACTGTTCTTCTTTTTGCTTTAGTTTTATTGTGCAGACTTGAAAGTATATATCCCCACTGAGGGAGAAGATGATATTCTTCATTAGAGAATCCTCCTTTTTTCTGGCTCGTTCTAAAACATGACTCAACATTTTTATTTACACACAGTCAGGGAGTGCAGTGCTCAAGTTGACAGGAAAGTTTTATCATAAACATGTCTGGGATTGATATTAGACAATGAAAATGTATTTAATTATTCAAAATCAGTCACAAATAAGAGCTAATTACATTTCATTAATAGGAAACCCGCAGAGCAGGTGGTTGAAAACAGAAGGGTGATGCATTGATCAAGGTAAGAGATGGTTTGACTTAATATTCAGATTTTTGGTGAAACCGTATTATGGGTAAGGAGAGAAGTTGATAAGGTGGTGTGATGTCATTCAGTGCCGATACAATCTGTGAAATCGAGGTGATGAACAGAGACCTTGAAATGACCAGAAGTCTATAACAGTAAGCTCTTTGGGGAAAAGGCCAGTCCTCCAATGGGCCTAAATCGAATCCCTGCGCATTTACATGAGACATAAATTCACATTTAAATGGCAGAAAATTGCTTGGGTGGGCGATACACTGGGGCATATGAAATTATAATTGTCGTCAGTTGTGTGTGTGTGTGTGTGTGTGTCTGTGGAGCAGGGGGTGATACAAGATTGAAGAGATGTGTGGAGGAATTATGCATCCAATAACGGAGATGGGATGTAAATATGGTGAGGACAGTCTGATGTGCCATCGGTCCATTTCATGTGAGACTGCAGTGCAGGGGCTAAATGGCAGCCAGGCTCATATTCAAGTGAACGACAGGCAAATTAAAACTGGTCTCCACAGTACTGTACAGGAGCTTTTTTTTTAATTTTTATTTTTTATCTGAAATTAAGTAACTAGTCTAGTAAACGTGCCTCACAGTAGATTGTTTTGTTATCTGTGTTTTATTTTTTAACTGCTTTTATTTATTTATTTCTGTCTGGTCTAAAACAGTTATAAAAATAATGTCATGGAATAGGGAAAAGCAGCAAATCTTCCTAAAGGAGAGAACTGTTGGTGATTTTTACTAAAAAGATTCATCAGAATAATTGCTGAATTTTCAGCTAATGGACTTGCGAAGGGATTGACCGATTGTTGCGGCTCTAAAATTGGTAATCCTGTTTTATAAAAGCACATAATTATTTCACAGCTAGCACTGGAAAAACATATCTCAGGACTGATCAATTGTGCATTTACATTTTTGTGCCATGATTCATGTTCTGCCTGTTTTGTGATATTTAACATTGCTATGTGGCTTGAGTAAAATGGCTGTGTAAGTAGATAAACCCACCCTCAAATTCAGTGCAGCTCGTGCTATTGCAGTTTGATCCCTTTTACTCTGCCAGACATCGTTGTACGCACGCCTTATCCTACTATCCCTCTTACCCTCCCTCACTCAGTGCTGTTTGTTTTTTTTGTTCTTTTTTCTTTCACCTCTACAGAAGAGCTCCTAATGGAAAGGCTGGAACAAATACTCATGTCACTTCAGTTCATGGAGATCCCAATTGTTTTTAGCCAATGTGTAACTATAAGAGGTCTATGGGTTGTCTGTGTCACTCAGCATGGCTTCGTGTACACGAATGCACATCGTTTCACACCGCTCACCGTACTGCACATTTACTGACTCATGCTGTACATGTATAGCACTATTTCTGTCATTTTCCATCTGAATGTCACTACATGTCATTCAGTCCAAACTGGACCATCAACAATCAGTACAATATGGCTCACCAGGAGGCCCCTTACAGACCTGTTTCATAATTTGTGCTGCTGTGTCTATTGTATGTGCCTCCTTTGATAAATTTACCTCCAACTGATGCAATGCGTCAGTCTTTTTGTTGGAGGAGGACAATTGCTTGTATAGTTAAGGTCCAAGACCTTAATGAAGTACTAAAGCGCACACACACTAGCTACAGGGCACAAAGGTTGGTTTCTGCTCTTAACATCAGATGACAGCTAA
The DNA here is from genome assembly GCF_000239375.1 of Pundamilia nyererei. Classification (NCBI taxonomy): domain Eukaryota; kingdom Metazoa; phylum Chordata; class Actinopteri; order Cichliformes; family Cichlidae; genus Pundamilia; species Pundamilia nyererei. The sequence goes on along the minus strand of NW_005187550.1, from coordinate 1,382,854 downwards.
TGGAGCAGACAACACTGTGAAAGGACGAGGACCAAAGTTCATCTCGTGATATTATTTTATTGTTCAGTGCTGTATGTGAAAGTCAGCAAAGCATAAAATTATTTTTGAAAAACTGTTAAACAGTCAGAGATTAACTGAAGCAAAGAGTCATTTGCAGTTGACACAATTGAACTGCATTTTATTTCCTTACTTTTTAAAATGTCCATTAAAAAAAAGAAGAAGTTTTTAATACAATATTTATTTGTGCAGCAGTCGTAAAACAGGACAGACTGTATTCAGGGGTCACTGGTATCTGTTCAGAGCTACTATTTCATTGGGTTTTCCTTCTAATTCCACATCTCTGACTTCTCTGCTCTTTATTTTTAGGTGTAAACCCACAGCAGAGGTAGCAGGCACCCAAAAGCCAGGCTGCAGATGAAGGCAGGGAGGGAAATGCAACAGCAACATTATTTAACTTACAAAAGAGTGTAGACCTCTTGAAAGAATTTTTTTTTTTAATTCTTCAAAGACAGTTGTTTTGCTTGTAATCCAGTGCATATTCCTTATGTGTTTTCTTTTGAAAACCAAATTAAGTGGATTACAAGCACTGCTGTATGCAAAGCTTTTAACCTGACGAGCCTTATAACTTTTTTCTAAACTTTTGCTGGCAATGGGGCAAATTCTTTAATTTGTGGACTTTGATGTCAGATGATTAGAATGATCTTGCGTCCTTTCTTAATAGCAGCAATGCATGATTTTATGCTAAACTGTTGGGGGACAGGTTGGGGGGCCTCATGATGTTGGGACAGATGGCATTTAGCTCTAGCTGCGCCGAGCTCAGTGGGACCCGAAGCTTAAGAGGTTAGGCCTGTCAAAACCACTCTGTTCATTCACTGCCTAACAAAGTGTGGACTGTCAGCCTGTTCCGTTTAATAAACTTAAGATTTTTCTTTTGTCAATGCCCGAGCAACACTTTGCAACTCGATGACCTGAATATCCCAACACAGAAAAAAATGGTACCTCTGGCAAAAAACTTACAAAAATGTGTCCAGTCTGGTCAGTAAATGTGCATTAGCTTGATAGCTATTTGATAATTAAACATAAGGTTTGGTAGAAAGTCTTGTCAGCCTTGTGGCTGCATGAATGAGATGTGGTCATGTTACATGTAAAATGGCGAGAACCAAGTGTCAAGTAACTGTCAAAAAGTATCATATGCATCTTTTCATGCAACACTTCTTCAGAGCTCACCATCACTATTATTGTTTGTGTGTGCAGTGTTGGTATAGAGGGAAAACACTGAAAGAGAGACATGTGAGGCATTAACCCCTCAGCCATGAGAATGTCCCCATACTGTGCATTTTTGTTTCATCATGTAGACCAAGTCCACATAAAACTATCATACTTCACCACAAGAGGGAGACATACTGTAAGATGCAGAGGAAGTCTCCACTACACTGTACATCTTCCCCGGAAAACTGCACTGCACTCAGAACAGATTTTGTCAGGATAACCTGAACCCGAATGTGATTGTGCAGATTTGTTGAGTAAATGTGGTTAATTTTGTCATCGTCTTCTCCCCTCTCCCCATCTCTTAATTTGTTTCAGTGTTTGTTGGGGTCAGAGGCTGAAAGCTGCAGAGTGGTGACCAGAGCGAGAGGCCTGTGTGACATCTGACCTCTAACTGGGTGTGTGGCTGACCCCGGAGAATACGGCTCAACAATGGGAGGCACGTGCCCTGGACTAGTCACTATGGTAACACAAGACCTTTGAGGAAACGGTAGGGGGGTCAAACCTCATCCTTTATCCTGATCAGTGTTAACCATCTGCTGCCAATTGACTCTTATAGCTATAACACATACCCGCCACAGAAGAGTGTGCATGTGTGTTCAAGAGAGAAAAATCTGAGGCTGACTGAGTAATCTCTGCAGGCAACTGTGATGGTGCTTTATTTTCTCACAATCACCTGGAGAGATTCTGCAGTTTGTCTAATATCCCTTTAAAAAGCAGCCCTAAAACAGTCATTGTTCCATCTTTCTCCTTATATGAATAACAATGCAAACTAAGAAAAATTCTATATTGTTTGAACATTTCACAAATCACCACATTGTTTACACAAAGGTTGGCCCCAAAAATGTCCACCTACCTGAACCTGTGATCAAAGCAGGTTTTGCTTTCTAGCTTTGGGTGACGATCACTGCACAACACAACAGATGTGGGCATGCGATAGTTTAGCTTAATCTTTGTATGCCTGACTGTTACAAGTCAAAACACTTAGTGACTGGTTAAAAGAAGAAAAAAAGGGGGCAAACACTGAATTGCAGTGCTGAATAAGGGCCAACAGGTGCAGTCCACCTGGAGGAAAGCAAGTTTCACACTTTTCCTCTTTGATGCTGCGAAAGCTGAATGCTCAGTACAGAAAACCACCACCCTTAGCCTCAACACTAATGCACAGAATAACACCCTTTGGATTTAGGGTAATGTAATATTTGGCACATGCATTCTTTTCTTCATTACTCCTACCTTCCCTCCTGTCCCCTCTCTGTACCCCTCCTCCACCTCTGATTTTCTTGTCTCATCCCCTTCTCCTTGTGTTCTGCTGTGTTTTGGTGAAATCTCAGCTGGCAACTGTGAGTCGTTCACTAGCTGCTCTCACAATGGCCTCTGGGATTATGCTAAACACAGCGCCTCGGCTGCTCTGCACATCGACCGGCGTCAACGACGCCCTTTGGAGCACACAGGAAAGAGATGGAGGACTCTCAATGAAGATGTCACTGCAATTACACAAGCGCATTTCACAGACACCCTCTCTGTCTGCTCTTCCTTCTCTCACATCCCCCTTCCCCACTTTTTAAAAATTTCTTTTCGACAGTCTTTTGAAGTGCAGCCTCATCTCTTGCAGCTCTTTCATAATGCATGCCCATTTGGAATTTGCATGAATTCACTTTCCAGATGCTTCTGCTGCCATCTTGACTTACGATGATGTGTACTGTACAGTATTGGCTATTGTATTATCATAGGATGAAAAGAATAATAATTGGCTTGTTGTTATGAGTTTGGGTTATTTTGCATTGCTCCTCTCACCACTAGGACGTATTGGCGTGCGATCAAAATGTGTTGTAAATTATTCAGCTTCAGCTACCCCTACACTGATGTCGGAGTGAAGGAAGAGCTTTCTGATGTGGATGATACTGCATCAGGAACTGATTGGCTAATGCTCAATTGCCAACAGTACCTGATGCATTGCCTTCAGCATTGAAAGAAACGTCACAAAGTGCTGGCTTCTCTATTTTCCCCTGCAATAATATTCTTCTGGTTTATGAACTCAAAATATGGTTTTAAATTTGATTTTTTTTCTTACTTTTTTTTGCACTTCTTAAATGTGGAAAATAAACAGATTCTTAGTAGTTTTCACACAGTTCCCAAGAATGAATGTGTGTATGTTTGTGTGTGGGTTCATGTATATTAGTCACCACTGAGGGCTGGGGATTAGGTAATAATGATCACAGAGATGTTGTGAAACTCAGAGCAGTACTTATGTTAAGCTGAGGGCCAATCTATCACTCTGGCATTTAAATGTATGTTTATGTTCATATAATGTTCCCCTCTTGTTCGCTGGAGTCTAAACGGGATACCTGCATCAATGTAGGTCATACTTGTTTTTAGCATGTTCTCTTTTAATGCATTTGTGCACTGTACTACTTAGAATAATACTTTTGTTGTGTGTGTGTGGGGGGGGGGTGTAGGGGAGGGCTTATTGACTTCAGTAACATTCACAGGGAGACTTGGTCACACCTAGAGATCTAACCAGCTCAGCCTCGCCTCTGTGATTTACAAGCATGACTGTCTAATTTTGTTCCAGTGGGGAACAGGACCAAAGGGAATGTTCTCTCATCCTCTCTTTCATCAGTCTTGGATAAAATCTTCTATTAATCTCTATAAACGGTTTCAAAATGCTTCTTACTAATGAAATGTCTTATCTCACTGTTTTTGTGCATGTGTTGAATAGCTTACAAAGTACAATAAAATTCTAGTGAGGAGTAAAACATTTTGTACAGTTATTTCTTTTTTGTGATTGTCCATGTTTGTAAAGTTGTGTGCATTCATATCCTAATGTTTACCCAAATGCATTATTATCTGTGAACAAATCAGTAGTTTTGTGAAAAGACCTACTGGAAATAATACAGCTCTTATATGAACATCTTAATGTAATTACATGACTCCTATAATTAGTTTCTTGAGGTTGAGGAGAATCTACTTTTTTTTTTTTTTCAAAAGAAAGGAAGGATGAGGATGTTGTGCCATGCAGAATATATCTTCTATTCTTTTATGAACACCCTCTAAGGAAAGGGTCTGTGGGTCAGCATTAAAGGGGCTGGTGCCAAGTCCATTTTAGCCCTGCTTATATCAGCAAGCTCCTGGCACACATGCATGCATACATGCACACAAACACAATCGCTTGCTGTCTCTTCCCCCATGGGAAATCCCAGCAGCCATGCCAATCCAGCAGATGTTCCTAAAGCGCAGGCATCTTGTAAACACCATGAAATGTATTAGAGGCTAATGTAGTGCTTACTGACAGAGTTCTTCAACACAAGATTTGATTTACCACCTGCTGCTCACACATTCTGTACATAACACTGGCACTGAGGTCTCACAGGATGAGAGGGGTTTGCATGTGACAGCCAACAAAGTAACTGAGGCTCAATTGTAGAGTAAAATATAGAAATAATTCAGGCCTCTACAAATGTAATGACGTATAGCTCCACATTGGCTCAGAAAAACAAACAAACTAAGAAATGAAGGTGATACCGCTATGTCCTTATGTGTATAATATGTTATTACATGAACACAAACTTTTGCATATAACCTAAAATGTGAAAGGCATTTCTTAATGAATTTACAATCAAAAGAGTTTTAATAGATTACTGGCTGATGATAATAATACCGTATTATCTGTTTTTCTGAGAATATCCACTTCCCTCACTGTGCATCAGTCTATAGAGGGAGCCACTGAAACTTGCTGATGGTTTACTGCACCCCGGTGAGAGAAAAGCCCGGAGTCAACCTGCCCGGTACACCGCCCCCCAGTGTGTCATACTGTACTAACCGCATGTTCATCATTTAAGCGCTGCTTGCACTCCGCCAAGCATCTGACATCCACTGCACCGTTTGCACGATAAAGGCCACCCTGCTTCGCGCACAGTCGGACTTGCAACAACAAAGACGCCGGGGACGTTTAGTTCGGCTTGCCGGGAGAGTTTGGATATCCGCAGGTAACTGCAGGTATGTAGCTAAGACATCACGGGATGACGAAGCACTTGCACACATCGTTCTTACCAACAATGAAATCAATTCATCGAATGTGAAAAATGTTAAGCTGTTGAAACAAGTGAGTAAAACTCCGGTGGCACTTGTTTCTCTTGCAGTTCGCTTGTTTCAGGGAGTTGTCCAGTAACAAGTGTCAGGATCTTGAACTGTGATGAACAAAGCAAAATCAAGAATAGACACGCACGTTACCGTGTGATTAGGCAGCTTGTGTGAGGAAAGACGTGTATTTGGCAGGTACAAAATATTAATCAACCCGAGGTCTGCGTGCCTTCATTTTCATAACCCCGATTGGCACAGAGGGGGCATGTTTACGCACGATCTTTACGCGTGTTACGCACTAATCCTTTAGGAAAGAAACGACAGAAAAAACACTCGGTTGAAGTCGGAGATTTACCTGGAGCGGTGCCAACATAAACAACACGTCAGCAGGGGGAAATGTTGGGACTCGTTGAGTAATGCCATCAGTAATGTTATAATTGATACTAAAAATCGTAGGCATGTCAGGCAAAAATGGTCCTGCACACTCAATCCACTTGACGTCTCCGCATCCCGTTACAGTACTTCTCCGACGTTTGGTCGACATGCTGGGGATCTGTGTGTGTCTTTGTGCGGTTTTTGCACATGTTCTCTCTCAGGAGGCTGAAGAGCCGGTCTCTATTACAGTGAGTAAGCGTACCTTTTTTCTACCTGTCAGTCTGTGTTTAATACAGCCTGACATATGCATGCTGCTCAGTTTTTTTCATTTACTGATGTACAGCTCGAGAGTTCCTGAAAGGATACTAAACAATGCGTTGTTGTATGTCCTTCACAGTGCACAGAGGGTTATGAGTACGACAGAGTCAGAGAGCAATGTAAAGGTGAGAAATTACACATTTATGTAGCTTTTTATACTCCTGTTTTTTTTTAAAAACGTTTTTCCATGTAAGCTTAATGCAAGTTGTACTTTATCCAAATACAATAATAGCATAAATAGCATATCTGCAATCTTTCTTTCTTTCTTTCTTTCTTTCTTTCTTTCTTTCTTTCTTTCTTTCTTTCTTTCTTTCTTTCTTTCAGACATTGATGAATGTGCCTTGTATGACGACGCATGCAAAGGAGGGATGCAGTGTATCAACCACTTTGGTGGATACCTCTGCCTTCCAAAGAGCGCCGTCATCTATATTAGTAAGGACGGTGAGCAGGTGCCGTTGCCGGACAATCCTGTCCCTGCTGTCCCACCAGACCAGCCTCAGCCCCCGAGGGGTCCTTCTCAAAGCATTCGGTGCCCACCAGGACATGCTGCAGATGAGCAGAACTTCTGCAAAGGTAATATCAGCAGCCCAGAAACTTTTCCCCCTCTCTCCCTGTACAGATATATGATTGTGGGAGGTACCATGAAAAATTGGCTTCCTTTTTTGTTTTAAAGTGCTTTACAGCAACACATGGTGTAAACACACGGTTATCTCAGGAAGTGGTGCTGACATACTCCTCAAGAGAGAAATTGGCTTCTGTCAGCAGCACTAGAGGTGTAACCATGAAATAAAGTCCAGAGGTTTAAAAAGGATGGTTGCCACATTATTTTCAAGAGTTTTTAAATCTTCCAGAATATTATAGGTCTTTGTCCTTTGTGAGACAGATTACATCCTAAAAATATAGATACACTTTCAGCCACCCCCCTTTTTCTAGCTGCTGTGTTCTGCAGTGTAGTGGCAGAATTGTTTTTCAAAGTGTTTTTATCTCCTTAAAAAGAGCAGTATGCTCTTTTTACACTTGGCAGGGCTACGCAGGTATTTGATAATTACTTGCTAACGACTTTAGAGCCCCAGTAAGCTGAGAGCTCAAAAGGTGAACTGTTCATCCATCTGTCTGACAGTCATCAACAGCTTAACTATGCATAGCTGCCAGATGTGTTGCAAGCTTCTCATTTTTTTGTTGTTTTTTTTCCACTCTGATGTCATGTTTTCAAAACCCTTTGGTTGCTCGCAGCGTGATGTTTTTGGCCAGAGTTCAGCTTCTTCCTTAAATTCTTCTTGTTTTGGGTGTTGAAGTCCTGTGCTTCGGGGGGGAAATCAAGCCGCTTTTGTAAAATTCTGGTGAGCTATGTGCTCACATGTACCCCTTACAGCTACAGTAGATATCCCCTGCGCCTTTACTAGGTTGTGGTTTTGGTAGCTACGCAAAGACTGCGTGGGTGTGATCTTGTGTTTGAGAAAAACTCTTTGATCTTCTCAAATAGGGAGTGGTGGGAGATTCATTCTTTGTCTCACTAACACACACA
>NW_005187550.1:1351042-1375270 GCF_000239375.1 Pundamilia nyererei | reverse complement strand
CACACACACACACACACACACACACACACACACACACACACACACACACACACTAGTGCCCTTAATTGTTACTTTGTGCCACACAGAAGAGAGAGAATATTTGAAATCATTTGTAACCCTATACAGTACATCTAGTTACCATCTGTCTTAATGTGTGAGAGTTAAGTGGAAAAGACGCCCCTTTATAAATCTAATGCAAAAACAAAGTGCAGTAAAGTACAGTACATGTGTTCAGTGATTAAAAACTCCTCTCACCATGTGGTGTGTGGCTGTGTGGTGAGGTTTGCGGTCGTAGCGCTCCAGTGAAAGTAACAAATTTGATTTTACACCTGGGACAAAGATATGTGTGAGGTGCTTTATGTGTTTCTCTGAATTGGAACCCAATTAGGGTTTATTAGAGTGTAAAACATGGCAGCATATCAGTTAAAGTAACCACATAAGCGAGCTGGCATGGGTATAATACCTATTCACTGGTGAGCTGTTTCAGTGCATGGGCTAAACAATGATAGGCTGTTGCTGTCAGTGTTATTGCTTTGAAATGACTGCAGTTTTAACTGGAAGGCGTCTCATGCTGTTATGTGGGCGTATATTTTCACTGCTCGAATGATATAATCCATGTTTACATCAGTCTCCAGTTTCTCTGTCATTACAGTTAACAGAGCTACAATGAGCCAATTGTTCTTGGACACAGAATTATCTTTTCGTTTTTGCACTGCAGCAGCCTTTCTGAACAGCTACGTACATATCTTGCTACCAAAGGAATTCCCATTAGCTTTCAATGGGGGAAAACCTCAGTGTATCAAATAGCGCTTACATCAGGCTCCTTCCCTGCAAACTCACCACTCTGTGGAGGAAACCTGGAGTGCAGAGTCAGGTAGGGCAAAGGGGACGATGAAAGGCGGACACTGACTAAATAACCACAGAAGTGCCGGAGCACTGACCAAGCCAGGTTGCACCAGCGTCATGGGTTGTGCAGCTGCTTGCTGTTTCAGTGACTTACTGCTGAGTGTGTGGCGAATAGCAGAGAGGTCAGCTACCAGCGCTGCAAAAAATGAAGCCAATTTTCCACAGCGCAAATGAAACTGAAAAAAAAGGAAAAGCTTCTCTTAAGTGCGTTATTCTTTATGCTGATTAAAAGCAAAACAGACCACAGAATATGTAACACTCTTCAACCTCGTGTTTTTGTTTGATTTGCAGCTTGAGCAGTCATCCCTGTGCGGAAAACTGTTTGCAAAAGGGGGCTATAAAGCCCTTTGGTCCCGAGTGAGAACAGAGGCTTAAGCTTGTGTTGTTGTTGTTGTAGTGACACAGTGTAGGGGAACTTGGCACCTTTCTCCAGCCAAGCAGAGAAGCTGTGAACCTTGACTATATGTATGACAGCTTAATGATTCCTCACGTTTCCACGACCTCCACCCACCCTCCAAAAACATACAACATACATTCACTTGTGTACCCCGCCAGGTGATGCCTCCAAGTGAGATCACTTCCTCGGACAAATGACAGCTGAATCGGTCATAAATCAGGAGAATAGTGTGAAGCTCTTGTTTCTAGATTCGTTAAAGCGTACTGTATGACAATACACCCTCACAGTTTAGAAATCCCAGCTTAACTGCATCTTCAGTATAATCTTTGACAGATAATTATACCTTATGTCTTTGCGGGTTGTGTTATTCTCCTCGTAGGTCTTAAGTTTACATACTTTGGCTGGTGCCTATTTATTTTTCATCTCTAAATTAGATACTCATGAGCTGCAGTGTGAAGCAACATGCCACTCCTGTTTACCTGTCTGGTTTCTTGAGGTCATGTAGGCCACATTACCACCTGCATGCCTGACTAATTTCAGCTTTGCCTGTATGCTCTTCACCTGCAGTGGCCGGAAATTTTTCCTAAATATGTTCTATTAAGGCCGTTAAGCCCCGCATGACGGAGAACTTGTGTATTTTTCCGAACAAGGCCAAGCGCATGCAATAACATTTTTCCACACAGATGCAATGCACTTGGGAGGAATATCTCTGGAATGTTAGCCGTGGTTGTTTTTTCCGTTTGCTCCCATCTTTTGTGATGGTAGGAATTACTCACCACCTTGACAGATAAGCATCGGATCGATCTGCGAGGAGCAGGAATGCAGGGAGCGGAGCGAAGAAAGAGAGCCCAGCGGTTGCAAAGCACAGCGTGATGCTGCCAACAGGCTTCACTATTTGACCTTTACAGTTAATTCCTACAGTTCCACTTATTGTTGGCTCATCCTCGCATGTGCAGTTGATGATACAAGCCCCAACCATGAGCCTTTGCCATGCCATGGACGATGTAAAAAGATGTGAAGTTAAACAGATTGCTGTAATGCTTTTCTTCTTTTTTTCCTTCTCAGGAAATTCCTTTAGATGTTATCTTGTTAGTGTTTGTTTCCTCTCCAAAAATAAGCGACAGAAATTTGGAAAACGTTTTGTTTTTGTTTTGTTTTTGTATTTTTTTCACAGAGAATGAAGCCTTCAACTCGGATACGGATACAGTATACGCCAGATGTTAGATTAAAACATTATGCAGCAATTTTGTTGCTTAGCAGGAGGACGCTGGATCAAACACAAAAGATTTGTTTAATGAAAACATACCCGCTTTTGTTTACTCAGGCAGTAAGACACCTGAAGCACACCTTTGTCCCCGTTGAACCTATCTATTACCAGCAAAGCTCATACCTTCCACCTGTTCCCAAACTCGTGATTTGCGCTCGTCTGCACGATGCTGCTATTCTAGCGCCCTGTGATTTTACTGCCCGGCTCTTTTGCACCTGTTACACTGCAGCTGCACCTTCGGGCTCTTGAACTGCACATGCTTTCTGGGTCAAAAATAGTTTGTTGTTGCGATAGATTAGATGGGTGAATTACCATGAAATTTGGTACAGACATTTTGCTCCAACTTCCTGTCAGGATGAGCTGTAATAACTTTGGCATTTCTGTTACAGTTGCAAGTGTTTCCTGCATGTACAGCCTTACAGAATTACAGAGTCAGGCTCTAAATGGATTATTTAGTGTTGAGCCATTGAATACTTTATTCACTTCATATTAGCTTTATGATTATTTGTATATTACTCTGCAAAGGTCTTGGGCCAACCCTCATTTCTTAGTATTTTCCTAGAAAAAAAGGAAATAGGTGCTTTCTGTTCTGTTCTCTGCCAAGATGATCCGACACGGCTTTAACAATGTTCTGGGGAGGCCAATCCATGACTGGTTGTGTTCCACTGTGTGATTTTCTATCTATGTATATTTATACTGCATTGCCAGTGTATCTGGAATCATTGTCATTCTGAAAAATAAAGCTGCTGCCAATCAGATGTTTCTCTGATGATATTAAATGGTGGACCCAAAACTAATAGTACAAGATTCTCAACACCATTGGATAAAATCCAACCCCAAACCACGACAGAGCCTCCACCGTGTTTAACAGACAGCTGTAGACCTTCACTGTTGTATCACTCTCTCACATACCGATGATGATTTTAACCAAGAAATTCAGATTTGGTTTCATCATAAGACCTGTTGTTTTAAGGACATGACTTTCATATATATTCTTTATCTGCTTGCATAGTGCTGTATAGAGGGAAAATATGACTTCTTCTGGAAGTTGAGTGACAACTGAAGTCAGTTTGTTCCCTAGAGATGAGATCAGTCCTCCAGCTCATGTTACTGCTCTACATTGGGCAATATCCTGGATATAAGCTCAGCGAATCAGCACCTGGCTATTAAGCAAGAAGTAATGTCAGAATTGAAATGGCAAAGGCAGTTTTGAAACCATGAAATACTGTGTCCACCAGAGAGATCTTCCATGGCCACAATATGTGTAAGCCAGGTAATTTATGTGATCTGCACAAAACTTTCACAAGTTATGTTTCAGAGTCAGCAGAAGTGATTCAGAGATGCTCGATTTCTGACAGTTAAAGCTCACTTTCCATTAGCAAACGGTGCCAGGAGGCCTGCTGATGTTGCAACTTCTCAGCCTCGGATAAATGACACAAAGCTCCTTTAACACTGTTTCTATTTCTCGATCATAGAAACGATTTAAACAGCTACAGCCTTAGTTTTGTCCCCCCCCCCCCCCTTTCTCTATGAAAAATAAACACATGGAATCTAAAAATACACTTTGCAGAATGATTTCCAGCTTTTCTATCTTTTAATGGGTATACCATGGTGACAGTATTTCATCAGCTTCCTTACGCTGCCAGAGAGTGTCTTTCAGCCTCTGTGAATATAATCAAACCATCATGCAGGCAGCCCTGTTTTTGGCCTCAGCCGTGTTGCTGTACAGTATGTTGTTATTGCTTATGGTTTGCTACTGGCTCCTTGCTGCCATCACATCAACAATGGCAGAGAGGAGAAAAGGGGGAAGCAGCTTTGCCGTGCCTCCTCGGTGCAGGCGCTTAATGTTGTTGTTATTATTCTCCCTGAGGTCGGTGCCTGTCCAGTGGCCAGATGCTTCCTCCTCTGATGTGCTTACATGTGTTGATCTTTCCGTTTACCTCATGATGGAAAGGGACACAGGGCTGCTATAAATCACTTCTTCGCTCTCAGCTGGTTGACACACACATGCAATCGCGAGCCATGTTTAACGCACTTTTTCTGCTTTTCTTCGAATGATCCCGCTGTTATTTTGAACATGTTTTTTTTTTTTCGTTTTTGCAGCTTTACTCCTTCAGTGTCGGAAATTACCTTTAAGGGCTGTAAATGACTGCAGCCCAGCTCCTGGCATGTCAGGCGAGCAGAGCGACTGATCTTCTTCGCGCTGAAAAGCAGCAGAATTGCTCAGCACTTCTTTTTTTTGGTTGTTTTTCTAGACATTTTCAGAGTAACAGGAAGGATTATTATCAGTAGGGAATGCGGCTGGCACACTGGACGGATTTTCAAGAACGTCAAGAGCGTGCCCGACCTTTATAAACGTGTGGAACAAACTCACAAATCAGTTAGTGAGTGTCAGCATGACTAAAACTCCTGTTTCTCCTGAACAATGAGAGCGATGAGAGGGGAATCTTGGGAGTGGTGCTATCAGCAAGAGCATAGAAATATTTCATGCCCTAATACGGATGAAAATACACGGAATATATGATTTTAGTGTCTTGAATTCTTTGATTTCTTATCTGCTTTGTGTTTGGACTTGCTTTGAAAGGGGAACACCACCACTCCCATTCGTCCTGGGGTTGCATTCAAGCCAGCGATAGCTGCATTTCACACTGCATTGCAGAGAGAACTATACACAAAAGAAACAATGTGCCGTGCAGCGAGGGATGATATTACAATAGATGGTGTATGACATGCTGATAAATCTGACATTGTAAAATTTTATGGGCTATTAACATCACACATCTTGCCCCCTGCTTGCCCAAAGATTGAATTATCCAATAATCAGAGGGAAACAGAGATGCTGTCCAACAGCAGGATGGCTCCAACTGTTTTGTTTTTTGGATCAGCTCCTGCTTTCCATTGCAGTGGTTCAGTGAAAACAAGATTAAACGCTCTCAAGTGATAATTACAACAAGCCCTATCATGTCAGTATAAATCTGGAGCACGCCACACATTGTTCTGAATTCAAGCCAAATAAATTTTAGGCCCCCATTTTGGATATATATTAATTTCCCCCCCACTAAAACTCATATATACACCTTTTTAGAGTGCATCACTCCATTCCATAAAACATGAGCAGCTCTAAAAAAGGCCATTTAATGAGCACCTCAAACAGGACCTCCGATGCACGCACACCCACTCATCCATAAACACACACATACACACACTCACATTCTTTGAGCTGCCGCCATTCCCGTTACTCCCCCAGCTCCCACAAGGCATTTAGAATTAATCTCCTTGAAAAGCAAGGAGGTTTTAACTCTGACATCACATATGCACACACGGCCATAAATCTAACTTCAAATCTTAAAAAAAGCCAGTTTTTGTTTAAAAAAAAAAGCCTCCACCCTTTTTCTTCATTCTTTCCTTCCACATCTTCCACTCTCTTGCTGGACAGCCTTATCTTTCCCTGTGATGTTACAGCAGGCTCGCTCTTGGAAGAAACTTGCAAGCTATGTTGAATAAACGTTGACAAAAATCTGACCTCGGGGAACAGTCACTTCTCCCCACACGCAACACATCATCACATTTGATGGCTTGTTGCAGTTTTCCTGTCGAGTGTGCAGCATGGCAAACTGTGGAGACTTTATGGGACCTAGGAGCCAGCCAATGTGGGATAAACTCCCCCTCCACTCCCACCCCCCCCCTCCAAACACACCCACACGCACATGCTTACACAAAGTTTTGGGGAACTTTGTATTGGCAGCTCCTTAAAGGTTTAGTGACAAAGTAGCAGTTACCGCAAGATATTCCTGTGAATGAACCTTTGGATTGTGTTCAGCACATATGCTTTTATTTAGACCTCTCCAAGCTTTCTTCCAGGAGAGGGAAGATGACTCTGACTTTTCCGCACACAGAATTTTCATAGGAGCTACACTGTTCACATTCAAACTACTTAGTCATATCCATTTACTAGAAGAGTTCATGGTCTCTACACCTTGCTGAGGAAAATGCTGGGACACAGATCAAACATATGTTCTGTACACCCCTGACACCTTGTTCATTGATTTAGGTAGCCAGAGCCACTCTGACCAACAGTGGCATAGATGTTGCTGGACTCATGCCAGCTAAGTCGCACTAAAATGAGTCCAAATGCACTGATGTAATTCCGGTTGGCAGCAGAACATGAGCAAATGCTGCTATCAGGAGTGGCCATCTCGCCTTGAAGCTGCTGGCACATGTGGAGCAGCTCAGGCTCAGATTTGTCCTGAATTAAGTCAGAAGAAAGTCAACATTAAGTTCAGTCAGAGGTGCTCATTCTGCCCATGAGCACTGGCTTATCCCCTGAAGTTAGTTTGTGAACTGCTGTTATGATTCTAGTTTAACATTTTGGTGCTAGTATCACATTATTTGAACATGAAAGTAGTTCTAATACTGGCTAGCTGCAGTGGTTAGCTTTGTATGGTCCTAAGTCACTTTGATGTTAAATACAATGCCGATATTAACAGGCTTTCCATAAAATATATTTCCCATTAAATACTGAACAGCGACTGCTTTGTTAGTCACAGTGGCTGTTCCCTTAATTTCTTATAATGTTAAACTCTAATACACTCTCAAACAAGGATCTTTAAGGAACTATTAATAAGAATCTAAGCACTCCAAAATACATACGCAATACATTTAATGTGCCGTGGCAATAAGAAAAAATGGGGGCGTTTTAGTCTGTGGTTTTCTGTCCGTGGCATTTCTGATACATACAGTGGGGCAAAAAAGTATTTAGTCAGCCACCGATTGTGCAAGTTCCCCCACTTAAAATGATGACAGAGGTCAGTAATTTGCACCAGAGGTACACTTCAACTGTGAGAGACAGAATGTGAAAAAAAAAATCCATGAATTCACATGGTAGGATTTGTAAAGAATTTATTCGTAAATTAGGGTGGAAAATAAGTATTTGGTCACCTCAAACAAGGAAAATCTCTGGCTCTCACAGACCTGTAACGTCTTCTGTAAGAAGCTTTTCTGTCCCCCACTCGTTACCTGTTTGAATGGCACCTGTTTGAACTCATCATCTGTATAAAAGACACCTGTCCACAGCCTCAAACAGTCAGACTCCAAACTCCGCCATGGCCAAGACCAAAGAGCTTTCGAAGGACACCAGGAAAAGTATTGTAGACCTGCACCAGACTGGGAAGAGTGAATCTACAATAGGCAAGCAGCTTGGTGTGAAAAAATCAACTGTGGGAGCAATCATCAGAAAATGGAAGACATACAAGACCACTGATAATCTCCCTCGATCTGGGGCTCCACGCAAGATCTCATCCCGTGGGGTCAAAATGATCATGAGAACGGTGAGCAAAGATCCCAGAACCACACGGGGGGACCTGGTGAATGACCTGCAGAGAGCTGGGACCAAAGTAACAAAGGTCACCATCAGTAACACACTACAACGGCAGGGAATCAAATCCCGCAGTGCCAGACGTGTTCCGCTGCTGAAGCCAGTGCATGTCCAGGCCCGTCTGAAGTTTGCCAGAGAGCACATGGATGATACAGCAGAGGATTGGGAGAATGTCATGTGGTCAGATGAAACCAAAGTAGAACTTTTTGGTATAAACTCAACTCGTCGTGTTTAAAGGACGAAGAATACTGAGTTGCATCCCAAGAACACCATACCTACTGTGAAGCATGGGGGTGGAAACATCATGCTATGGGGCTGTTTTTCTGCCAAGGGGACAGGACGACTGATCCGTGTTAAGGACAGAATGAATGGGGCCATGTATCGTGAGATTTTGAGCCAAAACCTCCTTCCATCAGTGAGAACTTTGAAGATGAAACGAGGCTGGGTCTTCCAACATGACAATGATCCAAAACACACCGTCCGGGCAACAAAGGAGTGGCTCCGTAAGAAGCATTTGAAAGTCCTGGAGTGGCCTAGCCAGTCTCCAGACCTCAACCCCATAGAAAATATGTGGCGGGAGTTGAAAGTCCGTGTTGCTCGGCGACAGCCCCAAAACATCACTGCTCTCGAGAAGATCTGCATGGAGGAATGGGCCAAAATACCAGCTACTGTGTGTGCAAACCTGGTAAAGACCTATAGTAAACGTTTGACCTCTGTTATTGCCAACAAAGGTTATGTTACAAAGTACTGAGTTGTATTTTTGTTATTGACCAAATACTTATTTTCCACCCTGATTTACGAATAAATTCTTTACAAATCCTACCATGTGGATTCATGGATTTTTTTTTCACATTCTGTCTCTCACAGTTGAAGTGTACCTCTGGTGCAAATTACTGACCTCTGTCATCATTTTAGGTGGGGGAACTTGCACAATCGGTGGCTGACTAAATACTTTTTTGCCCCACTGTATAATAGTTATAAAATACAGAACAACATTTCCTTATTTAATCATTGTGGATTCACTATTTGCAAATGATATACTGTAATATCCAGTAGGCATCCCCTTGGAGAAGTTTCAGTTCAAGTTTGCAGGTTCCTCTACTCAAAGTAGAGTATTTTAATATGGCAGTCTGTAGGTAGGTGATTAACTCACTTTTTGAGCCAGCTTCAAGTGGTCAATTGAGGAACTGCATGTTTCAGGCCTGAATATTAAACCTTTGTGTCTGGGGATGCAGTGTGGACCAATCAGAAGGAGGTTAAACTGTGAACTGATTTGCTATTATTATTTATTAATGTTCAAATGATTGTAAAAATAATGGCATTGCCAGTTTGTGTTTAGTTCTAAGCAAACACAGCTATGCTTTTGCAACTTGAGTGAATCTGTGTGGTGACATGGCAAGTTGCCGTATTTACACGCAGAGCATTTCACTGATATCACGGATTTGTTGATGTCTGGCGGTAGGGTAGCGTGAACACACAAGACTGCTTTTTCAGACTTGTATTGTCTGAATCTATTATATAGCCAGAAGGCAAGGCATTTCCAGTCTAAATGAATCACCAAATACCTCCAGTAAGTAGGTGTGGTTATGAGTCACAGGGACTTGATCCTGGCTTCTGACTGCTGTCTTCTGTCTAAGTAATTGTTGACATTTGTTCAGATGTTTTCTTCGTGCTGTACATATGCAAGATTACATTTCCATTATTTCTCTGACACCCACTTCAACCTAATTTTTCTTGCACAGTGTTGCTACTTTGCATATTTACCTGTCAAGGCTCGTAGTCTGCCATCAACCCGCTACTTAGCACAGGTTTCAACAGTATAGCAAGGTGATTGTTTTTCACTCCATCCATCCATTTTCTTGGAGCCTATCCCAACTGCCACTGAGCAAAAGGCAGTGTACACCTTAGGCAGGTCACCAGATAACCATTCAGCTTCATGGTTTTAGACTTCAGGAGGAAGCCGGAGTACCCAGAGAGAACTCATGCAAACCCCAGCTGGCTGCCAGGTTTAGGCTATATATTGTTCCCAGTATTTATACCCATCACCTTTGGATCTTTGTGGTAATACCATTGGTACTGGTATTACCACAAAGATCAAATGTTTACATACATTGCATGTGTGAAATCTTCTGTTCATAATCGGTTGAGTTAGATTTCTTTTACAGGTTAAACCTGGATGCTGCACTAGCAGTGACAGAGGCATTGGAATATAATGACAATAGTGTCATTGAGCCTTTGAGTTGGGATACTGGGACAGTATCCCAAAGTGTGATACTGAGCAATCCCGGCACTTGGTTTCTTGTTGACATTTGGTGCTGTTTTCGAATGTCTTTTCCTAGATGTCTTTCAAGCCACATCAGAACACAGATTTTCCAGAGCAGCACTGCTTTCATCTTTGTCCTCTACTAAGTGGGTCAATGAGCAACAATCCTTATGTGTGCATTCCACACTTTATGCAGTTTGCACCTGTTGTCTCTAAGGTGGACCTTTAGATAAGCCCTGCTTTTGTCCCTAGTGTACTTCATCCTATCACTGCGCCCCCATAGAGCTGAGAACCTTTCAGCCCTCTTCCCTTTCTTTCCTTTAGGGAGTGAAGACAACTTACCTTCTGTCTGGCTTTTCTTTCACGGGCTCTTGCGCAGCAAATCAAGCCAATTTCTCACCGGCATCAGTCCCATTCATTGAGGAAGCTGTGGGGCTGGAATATAAGGCATTTGAGGCACTCAGGGAAGGGCATGATCCTCTTCAGGTCTATCGCATGAAACATTTCCAGGGAAATATGAGTTGAATTATTTGTTCAACAGAACTTTTAACTGTCCTGCACTGATTTGAATGTGTCGACTGATCATTTATTCTGTTTTTCAGTTGTATTTGATTTTTATCTAAAGACTGCAGGGAGGTTATTAATGTCATGTTTTCTAGAGGACACAGTGCAACTATAGGTTTTTCGTATAGCTTTACACCTTCCAGGCTCTTGTGACTACTGTTAAGTTACACACGTGCCAAACAGCAATGCAGTAATAGTACCCTCTTCTTTTCCCTTGTGTGTGGTATTGAGGATAACTGTCTGTCATGCTGTTAAACCAATTCCCAGTGGCTGTCTGCATATGATGGGTTGCATCAGACCACCCAAGAGGCCTGCTGGTGGGCCTCAGAGATGAGAGTATACACCATTGGCATATTAATAGTTTGTGTGCGTGTGTGTGTATGTTGGGAGGTAACCATGAGAAAAGCCTTTTTTAAGCAGATCTGGCTCTGAACTATCCAAAGTTGGAAATGTGTTCGTAGAATCAGCATTAAATGTAGATTCGTCTCACTGGCGTCTCATATTTTGGAGGTTTAATCAGTTCTTTAAAGTGTTATACATGATGTTCAGAACCAGTGGATGTCACACTAGAGCATCGGCCTTAAAACAAAAGAACCAAAACTGAAACTGACTTGGAGCTCTTTTTGTAGCTCTTTATGCCTCAAAATCTAGACAGTGATACCTCTGCTCCTTATCTATGCCAGAAAGGCGCTTTTAGCTTTTGTTTCTTCCGTAGAGTAAACTCTGGAAAGTCGCCTCTGGAAGCTGAACACCGCAGCCTGCACTTTGCCATCTTCCTTTTACCACACAGTGTGGGAGGTCACGTTCTCATCCTCCTTATAAACACCAGGAAGGCCTACAGTTTCAAGGGAGGCACTCACATGTATTAACATGCACGTGCGGCCAGAGCTGCTACCAAGACATTAAACAGAGAAGCTCAGATTACAGCTCATGCAGATTGTACGTATGACAACATTTATTTAAGACATCTTGGAGGTAAATGTGGGTTTGTCATTTTTGGGTTTGCGCTCCTGGAATTCATTCTCACCCCCTTTAAAGCTCGCCGTACTTTTATCATCTCACTACATGTGAATTATGGGTTGAGAAACAGAAAGTGAATGTGTTTGGGTCTGTTTTAAGTTGATGGATGTCTGTTGAGAGAGCAAAGCGTTATGGTAGACAGCACATGACTTATCAGTAGAGGTGTTTCTCCCTCTTTCATACTCACACACACACACACACACACACACACACACACACACACACACACACACACACACGCATGCATACTTCCCTCTTCAAATAACTGTCTTGTTAGTTAAAGATATGATCTGTGTTCTTCCCCTCACCCAGAGCTGCTCGATAAAAGCTGTCTTTATGTAATCGCCTGCTCTCTGTGTGAACATGTGTGTTTATGCCCATGTGTGTAATGTGATGGTGTCAGTGGTCACACATTTTGCTGCCTGTGGAAAACAGTTTACACATCACAGAGCTCATGCGGTCCAGGCACGTCCCTTTGCTTTGTCTTCCATATGTTCTTGTATAATCGACTGCATGCAGCTTTGACTCAGTTTGTGTGTGCATGTGTGTGTGTTTTTTGCAGACATAGATGAATGTGTGACAGGCAGTCACAGTTGTGGTCCCGAACAGGTGTGCTACAACACCAGAGGCTCCTATATGTGCCAGTGTGCTCAAGGTTACCAAAGGAATGGAGACCTCTGTGTCGGTAAGTCTTTATTATATAAAATGCTTTTTTATGTGATTTTTATTAACCGATTTAAACTTGTTCTGCATGACTCTTGTGTACCCCCAGACAGAGATGAGTGTGCCACGACCCACTACTGCATGCACAGGTGTGTGAACACCCCGGGCTCATACTACTGTGAGTGCAAGACAGGTTACAAGCTGGTCAGCAACAACCACAGCTGTGTTGGTAAGCCAATGAAAATCCATGCTGTGTGTGTGTGCATTGTTTTCTCATTTGCAGAGGCATCAATATCAAGACTTTGTACTTTTGTAATGTATATAATAAAGGCTATCAAGCTGACCTTTAATAGCACTTAAAACTATAGCTACTCCTCCAGACAATCAATAATCTGTAGAGGTGGCTCGGGCATCTGACCATCTCCTGGCTGTCTCCTGGGTGATGGTTTTTGGGGATGTCGTCCTAGAAAGACGACTGAAAAGACATCTTTACATCTCACAGCTGGCTTGGGAACACCTTGGTGTGTGTGTGTGTGTGTGTGTGTGTGTGTGTGTGTCCCAGAAGAGCTACAGGAGGTGGCTAGGGAGAGGGAAATCTAGCCATCTCTGCTTAGATTGCATTGCTGCCCCCTTGACCTTGAACTGGATGAGTGGTTCTTCTAGACTGATCAATTTAATAGATGTTTAATATAAATATACGGCTAATAATGACCTAAATAAAGTTAGGTAACTAAGTAGATGTGAGTAGAAGAATGAGTTAGCTACCAAAGTCCAGTGTTCACACTGACTGGGTTTGTCTCACTCCTCAGTTTTTTGATATGCAGACCCCTGGAGGAAGTCACCTCAACCAAACAAAAGGTGCAAGCAACCTGAATCCACACTGTAAATCTCCTGAAGTCAAAGGAAGCTGTTGAGTGTGTCACAGAGATGTTTATCTCTGAAGCATATTTAGAAAACCTGTGACTGGCTGCCAGCTCCTATCTATGCAGAAACATGTGTATGTGATTTAACAAACACACATACGCAAGCTGAAACATGTGTAAGTCTGTTTCTGTTGAGCGTGTGCAACAGTGCAGACTGTATCAGTCTTTCTGCCTCTTTTGAACTGAACTGATTTAGCGATTACAAGTTTATGACAGTTCAGATCTGCTATCTTCTGGGAAATTTCCAACTCTGCAAAGAAAAAAATGGTCAGATTATTAGACAGGTTATGAAAATTACTTGATTTGGTAAAAAGTGTCATGAAGTGTAGGATTGTGGACCCAAATGCAGTCAACACAGAAGGATAGTTAACAGACCAAGACAAGGTCGGGTGGGAAGAAAGCACTATTTACAAACAAAGGAAAACCAGGAGCCTGGATGCTGGAGGGTAACAACTAGAAGGTGAAGATAAGATTGTGTCCATATACTGTACTCTTTGTAAAACCCCTTCTTTTGTTTTAGATGTGAATGAATGTGATGCAGAAAGCCCCTGTCATCACCACTGCTACAACCTGATTGGCTCCTTCCTTTGCCAGTGTGACCAAGGCTACGAGCTGGCTCAAGACACGGTCTCCTGCCAAGGTGCACACACATGCACACTACGTGCATAAATGTAACCATCCACATGCAAACACGTTCCCGGTTGTTAACGCACACTGACTTGTTCTACTCATTGTCTACTTTTGTGTGTGCATGTTTTCTGCGCAGATATCGATGAGTGCGGTTTGTCCAGCTACATGTGTCAGTACCAGTGTGTTAACAATCCAGGAAGTTACTCTTGTGAGTGTCCACAAGGATATCAGCTCCAGGCAAACCGGTTGTGTCAAGGTATGGCAGTCCGCCCCTTTCCTTCCTCCCATAAATCAGTTTTTTATTTACTTTTTGTGTTCATTCGTTTATTATCTATCTCATACCCCGGTCTCTGTTTTCCAACACAACAAACTTCCTCT
Source organism: Pundamilia nyererei (assembly GCF_000239375.1). NCBI lineage: Eukaryota > Metazoa > Chordata > Actinopteri > Cichliformes > Cichlidae > Pundamilia > Pundamilia nyererei. The sequence goes on along the minus strand of NW_005187550.1, from coordinate 1,360,885 downwards.
ACATAAACTCTTTGAGGATAACTGCTGGTTATTCTTCCTGTCATCATCTGTTTAACCTCTAAAGCAGACCTTAAAGCCACCAGTACTGTCATGGAAAGAATGCCGAGGTTAGGCAAGGCAAACGCACAAACTTCATGTTGCCTTGCTAAGCCACCTCTGTGAATTTATATGCATGATGTTGGTTTCTTGAAGTGGATTTATTTGAAGGTCCGGCATGTTCTCAAAGGGAGAGCTGTTATTTTTTCCTTTCCCCCTCAGTCAGGTGCAAGCTTTATAGATGGAGCCATGAATCTAGCCTGTTGTGTCAGAGGGACGTTTTGGTGATGAATCCAGGTTGCTGTGCCAGAAATAGCCCTGCGGTTTGGGGCACACTTGATGGCTCTATTTTCATGGTACTGAACGGAAAGAGCTTTAGTTAGAGCTCTGTGGGGTTGCACAAGGGGCTTCCCTCCCTTATGGATCTGCGGGTTCCTTCTTCTGTGTCTCCACTGCCAAAACAAATGCTGCTGCAGCAAAAAACAAAAAACCAAACCTCTTGTACATAACCTGAACTTTGACTGTGCTTACACAGTTCTCTTTGAAAATGCTTTGAATTGTTATCCAACTATTTGACTTTTCACTTACTTTTCTCTCTGTCTCTCTTCCAATCATCACCAGACATAAATGAGTGCGAGACGGGAACCCATAACTGCCAAGATGATGAAATGTGCTGGAACTATTATGGAGGCTTCCGCTGCTACCCCAGAAACCCCTGCGAGCCACCTTACACCCAAACATCTGAAAAGTCAGTAAACATCACAGGCTCTTTTGATTCTCTCTCATTTGCACAAGAAGTTTCAAAAAGTCTGTCTTAATTTTTGTGTCTGCTTGCAGTCGCTGCATCTGCCGGGCTCAGACTGATTGCCAGGGTCTCCCACCATCAATTGTCTACAAATACATGAGCATCCAGGCAGAGCGGACTGTGCCAGCGGAAATATTCCAAATTCAAGCCACAAGCATATATGCCAACACACACAACACTTTCAGGATTAAATCTGGGAATGATGGAGGGGAGTTTTTCCTTCGGGTATGTTGATGGGGAAAAAAACAAAACAAGAACTGGGTAAAATAATTGTTACGATGCCTGTTGGCAAAGGGGACAAACTGGAGAACCCACAGCCTCCCTGATGCTTAGCAGTATCCACATTGATTGTCAACATAGTAACTAAAGCTGGTAGAAATTAACTACATTGTTACCAGTTGTTCATATTGTGCTTTATTAACTGTGACACCATGGGTGCAGTGGGTAGCTAGTTTCATGTGCCTGTAGTCAGACGGTAACATTTTTGATGAAAGTTAAGCAAAGTACTATCAACTGTTTGCTGATATCGATCAAGATTGAGTCACTGTGCTTTGAAGTATTAACTGCATTTGTTATACTTCTATACCCGGTTACCTTCTGTAATTAATTTAGATAAATAGTCACTATTAAAAGACATATGGTGGTTTGTTTTAGTCTGTTGAACCTACTGTACACTCACTGGCAACTTTATTAGTTTGTGCCAAGAAAATACTCCCCACACCAATACAGCACCAACTGGCACAGGGCATGATGGATCACTGCATTCATGTTGTTAACACCAAATTCTGGTCCTACCATCTAAAGCAGGGGTGGGGAACTCCAGGCCTCGGAAGCCGGTGTCCTGCAGGTTTTAGATATCACCCTGGGTCAACACACCTAAATCAAATGATTAGTTCATTACCAGGCCTCTGGAAAACTTCAAGACATGTTGAGCAGGTAATTTAGCCATTTAAATCAGCTGTGTTGGATCAAGGACAAATCTAAAACCTGCAGGACACCGGCCATCGAGGCCTGGAGTTCCCTAGCCCTGATCTAAAGGTTGCAGTAGAAATCAGGACCCGTTATACAAGGCAATATGCCTGTCTTCTTTTTTCTACTTTTAGTGAGTCTGTGAAAACTGTAGCTTCCATTTCCTGTTCTCAGCTGATAGGAGAGGGACTCAGTGTGATCTTAAAAAAGTTAAAAAGCCGACTTTCTTCAAGGTTCGACATGTTGTGCACTCAGAGATACCCTTCTGCTATAAGTGGTTATTTGAGTCACTGTTGCCTTCTTCTCAGCCAGAAATGGTCCGGCTAGGCTATGTGCCTACATGCATTGTGTTTCTGCCATGTGATTGGCTGATTAGATTAAACAACCAGTTAAACAGGTGTACATAATAAAGTGACTGGTGAGTCTATATTACTAATGTAAAACTGTGTCAAAAAAGATGCAATTTGCACTCACATGCTAACACACGGATTGATTGTACTTTCTGCAGCGTTCCACCAATGTGAGTGCCATGCTGGTGCTTACCAAGCCATTGACGGGCCCCAGAGAGTACGTCGTGGACCTGGAGATGATCACTCACCATTTGACCATGAACTACCGCTCCAGCTCACTGCTGCGGCTCACCATCATCGTAGGGCCCTACGCTTTCTGACCGGCTCAGTTCCCAACAGCGCACACAAGTCTGTAAACATGGCAATGTAACACAGCAGATGCCTGTATCAGCATAACATACTTTACATTTTCATATACATTCAGTATATAATATAGGCTGTCTCAGTCTCAAACAGCAGCACAGCAGTTCCAGTTGCTCAAGTCAGACCACCTTCTGCTATAACATGACCACTGGGCATCTTTTTCTATCAAGGTGTTGATTAAGAAAGCACCAATCTTAAAACGTAGTACTTTTTCTTTAGTATTTTGAAAGATTAATCATTTTGACATAGTTTTGGAGTGCTTGAAGAATAAATGCAGTATCTTCCCCATATCGTGATTGTCTCACCTTCCTGAAAAATCAGGAACAGAGCAGTGGCACTAAGGAAACGAGGCCTATAGGACACACAACCTAAACCTGATGGGTTTTTGATGGAGCTGCACCTTCATATATCCCTTTGTTCAAACTAGAATTGCATACAATAACTAGTGTGTGCCTCATTTGTAAGTAAGAAAGAAAAATCTATAGAAATGTACATGTACACGTATCCAGTATGAGCAGCTTTTGACCTTGTAAATCACATCCTCTGTTCTGTTAATTGTTAGGGGTTAGTACTGCTGCGCCCCGCTATTTGTGCAAGTTTCTGTATAGTTTGCCTCATGAGTAATAATTTCCAGAGGAGTCCAGGAACAGTTCAAAAGTGTAAAGGGAGGGAATTAGCCTGTAAGTTGAGAGAATACTTAACTTTATGTTACAGCAGGCCTACTCGTACAATTTACTCCCAGGAGTTAAGTCATGTACATACCTAGGTAACAAATCAGTGTGCTGACGTGTGAGAGGGTGTGAGTGTGTGCGTGTATGTTTGTGTGTGCGATTGCCTTTGTTTATGCATGCAAGCAAATGTAAGTGTGAAACGCAGAGGGGATAGAAAGGGAAAGAGTGAGAAAGAGCTTGTTCTCTGCCCCCGGGTTTGGTGGATGTGGTCGAGCTGTTTATGCGTTTCTGTGATACCATCCTAACAGCTTTCGGTCACAGAGGCAATAACAGAGGTTTTTGAACTCGAGAACACGTACAGGAAATGACAGTTTTCATAATACAACTTGGCGAATTGACCACTCGTTGGTGCCACAGTGATCCTCCAGAGGAACAGCTGGACTTTCTAATGTCAGTCCCAGTCAAAGAAGCCAGGCTGGCACCAGGCTGGCTTGCGTGATAAAGATAATTACAGTGTTTTGCCCTGTAGCTGGTTCATGTGCGACACAGGGGGATTATTAAAGTGTTAATACAATGCCACCAGACTTTTGGCAGAATGAGAAATCTTTCACTACCTGCTTTGCCTTTTATGATTCCACGTGTCCACTCTGGCTTATTGCTGAAACACTATAAACTGTAGATATACAGCACTGAAAACCGCATGGACAATCACCATGTTGTCACCACTCTGTAGGTATAGAAAGTTATCCAGCTTTTCCTAAAACCCTTTAATGTGGTTTCAGCAGTGATCATACCGTAGTGCCTTAGAGGTATAAACATGAAAATGTAACAGTAATCTTATCATTTATGCTGTCAAAAGAAAAAACAAGAAAAATGTTAACTTTCTTCCATGAGATGCCTTAATGTTTTTTTTCTTTTCTATTTAAATATATATTTTGTCATATGTACCTTATATTGATTGTACTCTGGAGTTTAAAAGTTATATTGTTGAATAAAATATGATGTATAAATTGGGCCAGGTTGTTCTCTCTTTTTTTGCCCAACAGCACAGAGGAACAGCTTTAAGATGTGTGAAAACTAATCGCAAGAGTCACGCACCAAAGTAAACATTTTCTGACTTCACATATATTGTAATGGAAAAAGCAGCGGCTGGATGAAATGCTCTGCTGCTCCCCTTGTGCTTTAGGGAAAACGTGAGGATGATTTCATCTGAATTTAACAATGATAAATGCAGTGAACATGATGCCATAGCCATCATATCTATCTTATTTAAGGAGATCCAGAGGGGATACGGTAATATGCTGTGCTGAGTAAACGTGTGCTCAGGGACGACTATGAAGCCTGCACACACAAACACACACACATCATATTTAGATGTAAAATTGGTTGGGAGGGGTTTTATGGTAAGTTGTTACTCAATCACGCTGCTGTCTAGAGCTTTAGTCAGAGCAGCAATGGGACATGTAAGATGATACACGATGTGTCATTGTTCCCCAAACCCCATCTTTAGCTCCCCACTCATTGGAGTTGTGTTTTTGCTGTACATGCATGATTCAACCCCCATGAGAAAACATTGCTCACCCACTTTTTCTGTGACTAAACCGGAGCTGAACCTCATCAGAAGAGCAACATATTCAGGTTCTTGTTCTTGATTAATATTCCACTCAGGGTAACAGGCTAATTAACTTAATCTCCTTGCATATAGCTAGACATTTCATTAATCACTGTTAGATTTATTGAACTGATCAAAGCCAAAGCCACTGGCTGAAGATCACACAAAAGGAAAAAGTCATGAAAGTTCACCAAGTTTGTTATCCTCTGTCATCTCCTCCATACAATATTCCAGTGATGCAATAGCTGCCCCCTCTTTCTTGCTGTTTTTTTCATAACTTGTTTGCCACACTTTGGTCTCCTTAATACCAATAAGTCAGGGTTTGAATAGTTTTATTTGAGAACTGTTGCTAACCTTATGCATCACTCCATGGCCTTGATTTACTATCCCTTAATGTCTTACGTCCAGCATGATAATGTAAAGCAGAAGCACTCAGTGAGTTCAGTTGTCTTCCCAGCCTCTAAATCCACCAGAAAGCCTCTGAGCACAAATGGACAGCTGACAAAAATGTAGAAATTTTATTTTAGAATATATAATAAATTTATACGGTTGGTTCCATATCATGTGATTTTGTGAAATCTGTAACACAATGAACTGAAGGTGTTTTAACAGCAAGAGAGTTTACATTGGCTTCCAAACATGTAGCAACAATAATGTGTTAGCAGCAGTAAGTCCGCTATGTTCATAATACATGTTTTTTTGTTTGTTTGTTTTTTCATCGATGGCACAACAAGCAGAAACTTCCAGCCTTTAAAAGCCACTCATGAACAAAAATAAAAACCCAATGTTATCAGAATCAGAATCAGAAAGGGTTTTATTGCCAAATGTTGAGCGGGTTTACAACATTAGGAAATTGCTGCGGTGCTTCAGTGCAAACATACTGTTATAAATACTGTTATAAATTAAGCTTAAATAGACATGAAAATAAAAATGAGAATAAGAATTAAAAGTGCTAAGTAGATAGATATATACATGAGTGCAGGTGGTGATCAGTGCCAAACATGGAATGATGCAGTGAACACAGCGTAGGGTCATGTGTTAGTGGTGGGAACAGTCATACGGTTATTGTTCATGAGTCCAACAGCAGAGGGGAAGAAACTGTTCTTATGGCGAGAGGTTCTGGTGCGAATGGACCGGAGCCTCCTGCCTGAGGGGAGCAGGTCAAACAGACTGTGTCCAGGGTGAGAAGGGTCAGCTGAGATCCGAGCTGCACGCCGCAGTGTCCTGGAGGTGTACAGGTCCTGCAGAGATGGGAGTCTGCAGCCAATCACCTTCTCAGCAGAGCGCACAACACGCTGCAGTCTCTGTTTGTCCCTGATAGTGGCTCCAGCGTACCACACGGTGATGGAGGAGGTGAGGATGGACTCGATGATTGCAGTGTAGAACTGCATCATCGTCCGTGTTGGCAGGTTGAATTTCTTCAGCTGCCTCAGGAAGTACATCCTCTGCTGGGCTTTCTTAATGACGGAGGTGATGGTGGGCTCCCACTTCAGGTCCTGGGTGATGGTGGTACCCAGGAAGCGGAATGAGTCCACAGAGGTGATGATGGGGGGGAGTGGAGCTGTGTGCTTCCTGAAGTCCACAATAATCTCCACTGTCTTCTGGGCATTCAGCACCAGGTTGTTGTGGCTGCACCAGGACACCAAACGTTCAACCTTCCTCCTGTAGGCAGACTCATCCCCGTCCGAGATGAGTCCAATAACGGTGGTGTCATCTGCAAACTTGATTAGCTTGACAGACTGGTGGGTGGAGGTGCAGCAGTTAGTATACAGGGAGAAGAGCAGGGGAGAAAGAACACAGCCCTGAGGGGAGCCGGTGCTGATGGTCCGGGAGTCTGAGACATTCTTTCCCAGCCTCACATGCTGTTTGCTGTCCGTCAGGAAGTCAGTGATCCACCGGCAGATGGGATCAGGCACATTCATCTGGGAAAGCTTGTCTCGGAGATGGTCTGGAAGACTATAGACTTTATATAAAAGATGGATACAGCCACATGGTCACTGCCATCTTGATGTTTTTAAATCAGACTAAACTGGACCCCTCAGCAGTGTTTTGTGGGTGATGTTGTATAGTAACTAATATAGATATGTGTGGCATAAAGCTAGGGATGTGGCTGTTTTGAATGACAGGTGGGCTGACACTGGCTGCTGAAGTCAGTTTCTGTCAGTCTGCTAGAATTCACCTTTACTGATTCTAGCCACCTACTGGTGTTACTGAGCATAAATTAGCAGACATGTGTTGCATCGGTACAGTTTATGTTTCTGACCATGCTTGCTTTGGTAATTTAGTACCTAAATAAACTCACTTTTGGCTCCAAAAGGAATAAATAAACAAATATTTTTTAAAATGCCAAAACTGGGGCTTCAAAATATGGAGATTTCTTTTATACATACTCTATGGTTACAATACCAAATTTCATCCAAAAAATAATTACAGCGTTGTGCGCATTTTTTTTTTTAACATTTTAATGAACTGATGTTCATGTTAGTAGGCACTAATAATTATGCATCTATTTCTCAGTGTTGCATTCATACATCCACTTTCTCATTAAAATATAATTCCAAAAAGCAAAGACATCAATGGACAAACTGCTAAAATCAGTGCTTTAGAAAAGGACTTTACTTTGTGTGAATGCCACTTTTTCTATGTCCCTTAAAAGAAAAAGAAAAGAAAGTACAGCTTAGGCTGACTGTATCGTCTCTTGTTTTGCAGGTATTCTGTCGTTAACAAATATTTCAGTCCAAGTCACTGAAGCCATGGCACTAGTGAGGCCATAAAGAACCAAATACAACTAAACCCCTAACTGCACAAATGTGTGAAGCAGCACTACACAAATTTTGGTATTCCCTAGCTTCACAACGGGAAAAAAATGCAGTTGAACCTCAATAATTTATCGCATATTACTGGGAAATCACGCAAAGTCACTCCATATGGTGCTGTCACTTTATGTTCTCCCCGGCCTGTTTTGGGTGTCAGGGAGAGAGGTAAGAGGTGTTTTGATGGTGAAAGCGAGTGCATGAAGAGGTGAGAAATGAGTAGTTTATTGGATGGCTTTGAGATTGGAAACGCATAATAGGATGAGGTCAGTTGTTAACACTGGCAAAAGGTGCCACGGGAGAGTGGCACAACCACACAAGGGCATTCATATAATATAGACGCATGCCACTCAAGAAACCACTCATCCAACAAGAATGTACACACTCAAACTAATTAGCAGAACCGCCCATCCAATGTGTGCATATCTGTTTATGTAAATTGTGCTGGTGTGGTATGCTGCTTAGTGCCACTGCATGTGGCTGTTGAAAACGTGCCAGGCCATAAACACTCCTTGCCTGGTACCCAACCACAGATGTCGTTTCAATAAGCCTTCAGTCGGGCTGAAAAATAAATCCTGGAGGTCCATACCTGTGTGATTACATTCTCTAATTATAGTTTGGAGCAGTAACTCCGAGATGACTGAATGAAACGGGCCCTCGGGGTGTTGTGAATGTAATTATATCCTGACAATTAATAGGCCCAGTCCTCAGAGAAGAGTTTGTTATATGATGACGCACCTGACCGTTTTTAGCTCGCCAGGGAAGCCTTTGAATTATGACATAATTACAAGGGAAAACATGATATGCAAGGATGATAATTATCCCCAAGTACAGTAACAGTAAATGGCACTAGCTTTTAGAATACGAGTTCATAACAGGGGAAAAGTTTAGATTTCTCCTCGGCACAGTGTTTAACATTAGCTGCTGGGCCAAAAGAGGAAATATCTTGGACCTGGAATGCATCATTTGTGGCCACAGATAATTTCATGAAAATGTTTCTTTATCCGGAGGAGTTTTGATATGTTGCTAATGCTCTGAGTATACACGCACACTGGCCAAGCACACATATTTAAATTGCTGGCAGGAGAGAAAAAGCTAAAAAAGCTACCAGGTCATGCACGCAAATAGAAAGATTAAGAGACAAACATTTGAAAAATGACATGCTGCAATAAAATATATGACTTGTTATGTTTTCTGAGAATGTGCGGAGAAACTGAAGACGTTTTCTGGAGGAAGATGTACACTTTGTCATTCCGCAGCCCTTACCACACTGTGGAGAAGGAGTAGCTCCCCTGATGTTTGTTCTGTATAGTACAAATGCTCAAATAAACTCCCTGTTCTCCATCTACACCGGTGTTTTCACTTCCACTGCCTTAACAGACTTCTGCAGACTGTGTGGGCATGTGCAGACTATCCTTGATTGGCACGTCTTTCATTTTCCAGTAAGTGCTGTTGCAATCTTTAGGACAGCACATCCTTTTACACCTATCTCTATCACAATAAACAGCACATTAACACCGACTTCATTAGGTATGCCTTGCTAGTACTGGGTTGGTCCCACTTTTTGTCTTCAGAACTGCCTTAATTCTTTGTGGTGCTGATTCAACAAAATGCTGGAAACATTCCTCAGAGATTTTGGTCCATACTGACATGATAGCATCACACAGTTGCTGCAGATTTGTAGGCTGCACATCCACATTTAAATACCCTGTTCCACCACATCCCAAAGGTGCTCTACTGCACTAACATCTGATGACTACCGAAGTCATTTAAGTACAGCAAACGCACTGCCATGCTCAAGAAACCAGTTTGAGATGATTTGAGCTTTGTGACATAGCACATTATCATGCTCGAAGCAACCATCAGAAGATGTGATCATAAATGGATGGGCATGATCAGCAAAAATACTCAGGAAGGCTGTGGTGTTTAAATGATACTCTATTGGTACTAAGGAGCCCAAAGCATTCCTAGAAAATATATATCACACAATTACAACAACTGAGAACCTTCACAGACAACAACACCAACAGTCTGAACTTTAGACAAAAAGCACGATGGATCCATGCTTTCATGTTGTTTATGCCTCGATTTCTTGTTCTTAGCAACCAGGAGTGGCACCCAGTTTGGTCTTCTGCTGCTGTGGCTCATCTGCTTACGGTTCAACATGTTGCTTTTCTGCATCACTTTCAGCTTTCCTATCAGCTCAAAACAGTCTGGCCATTTT
>NW_005187550.1:1307350-1350840 GCF_000239375.1 Pundamilia nyererei | reverse complement strand
AGCCTGTAAAACAGACCTGCAGGAAAATTTATAGAAAACTGCTCACCATGATTGTGAAAATTCACAACTTTGCATATATGTCTTGAGCTTGCACTCACTTACACCCAATTTCATCCATCCTACTGTGTTGCTTGACATCTGCCCTGGATTTTCAACTGTTTTCATAATTTCTACTTCCCTGCCAGCCTTCCCAGGGCGTGAACACATGCTTGTGTGACAGCCACAAAGACAGGCAGGTGAGGGTAGGCCAAGGGTGGGCATGAGCTCTTGGTGTGCCAGTCAGTAATACTTTTCCTCAGGTCGAGGTGTACTCACCTGGAGGGTGTGTTACTGCTGGAAATCTCTGTAATGAACAGAAGGATGGATCCCTGCCTGATCAAATTCCACTGCAGCCCCATATCTTTGTTGCCTTCCAAAAATGTTCAGCATACCAGTGGGTTTTATTGACTTGTCAGAGCAGACAGCAGGAGTGCAAGCTCTGCCTTGTAAGGTGTGCAGTTAACAGGTTTTAAAGCAGGAATGTCTGCAGATCACTTTTTTTCATTTGTAATACGTTTGCGTGTTTAAGGTAAACGCAGTGATTAGAGCTACTGTAGAGCACACACTGGGAGAAAAGCAATTTAGACGATAAAGTTATTATGTAAAGTTTTTACAGGACTCTATGCATTACTGTGAAAAACTTACACCGCATGATTCAGTAGCTTGTAGAACCACCTTTAGCAAGAGTAACTTGAAGTAAACTGTTTTCTGTATGGCTTTCAAATAGATAAAGAGTGAGCCAAAATTCCTCCACAATGTGGAGGAATTTTGGCTCACTCTTCTTTACAACATTGCTTCAGTTCATTGAGGTTTGCAGGCATTTGTTATGCACGGCTCTTTTAAGCATTTCAGTTGAGCTGAGGACTTCGGGTCACCGCAGCACATTGATTCTAAACATTATCTTGTAGATTTGTTCTTATGCTTGAGATCATTGTCCTGTTGCCTCAGCCAGTTTTGGCCAAGCTGTAGACAGATGGCCTCACACTTAATTCTAGAATACAGAGAAGTTCACAATCGACTCAGTGACTGCAAGGTGGGCAGGTGCTTTATAACTCATATGCCATTTTCGGTTTTCACCAGCAGTGGCGTTGTGCATTATGGTCAAACATCTCCACTTTGGTCTCGTCTGTCCAAAGACATCTTATAGTTTGTTCAGATGCAAATTTGCAAACATAAGCTATGCTGCTATTTTCCTTTTAGAAAGAAGAGGCTTTCTCTTGGCAGCTTTTCCAAACAACTCATACTTGTTCAGTATTTGTCTATTTGTTAACATTTAACATGCTAGCTGAGGTCTGTAGAGTCTAAAATGTAGCTCTTGGGTTTTTTGCAGTTGCTTGAATTGTTGCACACTCTGACCTTGAGGAGAATTTCCTGGGATGTCCATTCCTGGTAAGAATGTGGCATTGTGTTTACACACACTTGAATGCTCTGGACCAGCAAACTGCCAAAACTTTTGCTTTTGTGGACACAGTCACACTTGCTGATGATCAATTAATCAAGTGCATTTGGTGAGCAGGATATGACTCCTACTTATTCTCTTAATTCCTATAGAAGCAGTAATATATAACTGTGTTACACATGAAAATCTTGGGGAATAGAACTGCATATACTGAAGGAAAAAAAGTTTAAAACCTCTTGTTGTTGACACAGGACAAGACCTGACACAGGTTGAACCGTGTCAAGTCTACCAGTTTCAATAACCTAGATATTTGAAAGGCCTTTAAGGATTTAAAAAAAAATGCTGTTGATTTTTTTTTTTACATCACATAATAGCAGTGCATGAGAGGCACATACTGGGGCGCATGCAAAACTTTATAAAACATCTTCTTTTTTGAAAAGCAGTTCCTGTTATTTCCCACACTTCTGCAGGATGTGTGGCAAACATTTTTACTGACTGGAGAGGCTGCATGGCTTGACTCTCACTGGTGAGACTGAGTCAGGGAAAAGGAGATATGGTAAACTGCCAGTGATGACAGATGCTATTCCACTATCGCTCTTATAATGAGTTTAGCCTCTCTCCCCCTCTTTCTCTGTCTTCCTACTCTTTCCTCTCACCCCCTGTCCTGCAAATACAGTTAGCTGCATGACCATCCGCGATGAATGGCTGTTAACAGCTGCCTCTTTTTTGATAGTTGCCTGTGAGAGCATGTAATTGCATTTGGCCTTGGGTGTACATGCACTCATTAAACCGGTGTCAGTGCCCATTACATTCCTCAGGAGTGCAACTCAGGTAGAATGCAAATCCCAGGCAGGAACGGAGCGTGCTCCCAGGATGTTTCAGCGCAGAGAAGAAAAACACTTTGGAGCTCAGATCAAAAAGAAAACCATGAATTATTATCGGTTTGGGTGTTTTCCTGTTTAAACTCTCCAGGGGAACTGTTCAGTCATTCTGATGAACATAAATACAAATTGAATTCAACACAAATAAAATTCAATAATTGTATCTAAAATAGATCCCAGAATAACCCTGCCAAAAATCTCACTATCAGTAGTAAGAGGATGTGTTCGGCTGAAATAATTGAGCTGGTCCAAGTTGTTAAGGCTCAGAGGGGATAAGATCTGCTATGCTGGGATTGGATCCATGCTGGGATAAGATGCAGAATTCCAAAAATGCCCATCTACATGCCAAGATTCTGTGTTAGACCCATTTGGTTACACTGAACCGCCTTATCTCTTTGCATATTATTTGGATACTGCTAACAAAACACATACATAAATATATTAAAGGCAAAGCATGTTTCAGTGACATTTATCTGAACATTCTAATGTGACCACAGAGGAAGGCGTTTTGAACTGTTATGGAAGTGGCAAACACTAAAACTAACAACCTACAGATTCCTCAAAACCTCCAAAACAGGCTTAATGTTCTCGACGGCTTTCATGTTCTGTATCCATCAGTTATTGTGACACACTGTGTGAGACAAATCATCAATCGTGTAACATCCAGTGAGATGCGATTGTCTGCCTGAATTCCACAATATTACTGCAGAGACAAAGAAGCCACGACATCTCATACAAGAGACTCATTAATGGACTTTAACGCCTGCCGCCCTGCTTATTCCCCAATCACATTATGACATGTTAATGTACTCAGAGGATGAAAGCAAATCAACGAGCAACGGCATGGCGTTTGTTTGGGGCTGCACGAAGGAAATATGAAGGATACTGCAGGCGTATAATGACCCCTAGTGGAAGAACTCCGCACGCACATCTGCGTGCGCACTGTCACAACCACACCCCTAAAAAACAAACAAAAAAAGGTAAAAGCATGAAAAATTCAAAATATGTCTCTAGGAATCTAAAGGTTGTTCATATATTTGCTCTCTGATCACTCAAAAAAAGAAAATGAAAAAAAATAGCTGTTGCAATTTTAGGATTAAGTAGAACAATGACGGGTGCAGTGCTGTAACTCTCCGACAGATGGCAAAGTCTGCCCAGTTCATACGGTGACACGGGCGTTATCCCTAAACTAGGCCTCTCCAACTCATTGTCTTCTTCAAACCCATCGTGGAGTAAGCACTAAATTAAAACCCATAGCATAAAATAACAGAAATAAGCCATTTAATTTACATTGTTCCAGCCACATTTGAGCCACTTATTTAGTGAGTCTACCTCAACATCTCTACGATACTGCGTGATAAAATACGTCTGTACAGCCACTGTCAGGCTTTAGGGCATTGTTCAGTAGCAGTGTAGACCTGTTTGGCAGGCAGCACACTCCCTGTAGCTGGATTTGGTCTAAATCTGCCGGTGACTGTTCCAACTGTGCCCTTAACTGCTTTCTGGTGACTTGAATGATGAGCTCTGGAGCAGACAAAGAGAGTGTATGTGCACGAGAGAGAGAGAGGGCGAGAGATCCCATCATCCTTCCTGGTGGGAGGTTTGAGATGAGCTGCGCAGACCCGTCCGCTACCGACGCATCTTCCTGGCCTGCCCCCCTCTCTCTCTCGCTCTCTCTCTCCCTCCCGCTCGCTCCCTCTCCCAGTCTCTCTCTTTCCTCCTTTTCTGTCTGCCACTAGCCTACCTGAAGGGAAGTGTACAAAGCCGATAAGAAAATCTGGCGTGCCGGCGGGGCCCTGTGTGCGCTATGCTGCGGTAAAAGGGCCGCTATTTGCGGTGTTCACAGGGGATGTAGAGAAGAACAGAGGCGCCGCTCTCCCTCACGGACCGCGCCGTGTCTGCTTTTGCTCTGCCCAGCCCGCCGCATCGCTGAGCGGCCTATGAAGCACACAAGATGTCGACCAGAACGCCATTGCCCACAGTGAACGAGCGTGACACCGAGAACGTAAGTGCAGCTGTCCGGAGACACCTGAGCGATACCGGGCGTGGGGACGGAGTGGTAACGACCCGGGGATGTGGTTATTTTGCGCACTGGCCGGTGCAGGTTAATGGCAGCTCTTCGTGAGGCTACAGTGTTGCAGAGTGACTCGACCAATGAGCACAGCAGCTTTTTTTCACCCCCCCCCCCCTTCTGATGGGAATGAAAGCATGGAGCGTAGAAATAGCTTAGAATAAAAGTGCGGCCCGGCTGTGACTGCCTCGCTCTCTCTACACAACAAGGCTACCCTGAACAACGCACTGCGTCAGTATTATGCCGCTTTTAATGGCACAAGCGAGGCTTGAATGTTAACACTGAGAATGAGGTGTCTGTGTGGCCTGTGAGAAAATGGTGTTGCTCCACTCGTGCAGCTGGGGGGGGTATTTTCTAGTCCACGACGTAAATATATAGTGTGTGTGTGTGTGTGTGTGTGTGTGTGTGTGAGAGAGAGAGAGAGAGAGAGGGGGGATGTTGCCCTACTTTTCAATTGCAAGGCTCGGTAGCATCGCAATGTAACATCCATAACCTATCGGGCCCTGCTGTAGGAGCACGCTCGGTGCTGCTGAGGAGGAGGCAGCGTGTTGTTGTTCAGCGAACCAACACGCAGACAACAGGGCGAAGAACGACTTGAATTAATCACAGGAGATTTCTCATGCGCCGTGTGGAGGAATGTTTATGAACGACCACCCACTCCCAATTATGGCGCGCACATCCACAATAATGTAGCTCTTCAGAGATCAGAACAGATGAGGGCTGCTCCTCTGTGTGTGTGTCTGTGTGTGAGTGTGCTGACAGGCTGTGACATATCTGGGTTCGTCTGATTTTTTTCTTTCTTTCCTGGAAACAGAAGCCTCCTTTAAGGCTGCAGGCAGTCTTTTTTTTTCTTTTTTTTTTTAATGGTTGACCTATTCATAGACTTACAGAGAGGGCTTTTATTTTGCCTCTATATTTCTGAGCACGTGTTTGCCCGGGTTGTCATGTTGAGGTGGTTAAAATTCAAGTGAGAAAATGCATTTCCTCTTCAGCAAAGTTGCATAACTTAACAAACCCTATTGTTAACTTTTACATGAAGACATCGGTCCTCTCTCGCTCTCATTGTCCGATACATTACTGAACAATGATCTGCCAGTGTTCAGTAATGCATCAGCTCATAGGAGTGCTAATGTAACTGTCTGTCTAATGCTGCACTCTCAGACACAGACACAGACTTCTGGGTGGCTATTAAAGCACTGCCTCAGCATCACTGGCAGTAGCCAGCCAGCCCAGGCTCCCTCTGTTCGACTCCAGCACGCAGCCCCAGGGCCCACTTGCAGCTGAACTGCATTGCATAACAGCTTATTACTCAGAAAGACAAGTGGCTTTAAGTGCAGCAAAACAGAAGTAGCTCTCTTCTGGCTTTCTTCTTCATCTTCTTTTATTAATGTGTGTGTATGTGCACAGGTGTGTTATGCCTCATGTTTGCCCCCTGAAGACATCATCTCAGTGTCTGGGATCAATGGATGGACAAGTGAAACAAATTTTGTGCATTAATCAATCACAAGAGCCCAGAGTCATTTGCCTGTCCAAATATTCCACTGCTGATTTAGAGAACCTAAGCCAAGTGTGTGTGTGTGTGTGTGTGTGTGTACACAGTTGTGTGGCTGAAGGTCAAACTGGCCTCATTACAGGTGCGATCTAAAATTGACTTGAAAGGCACTAGTGTGGCATTTACCCGCTGCAAAAACAACACATGCACATTTCTCTGATCTAAAAGAGGCATTACAAACAAAACCATCTGACTTTGTCGGGATTTAATATAAATTTATGCTGTGAAATGTACACATGCATCATAGCACTCCCTCAGTGAGGCTAGCTGAGGTGTTGCGCACACAGCAGGGTGTAGCGTTTCCCCAGTGAAATGGGAGCAGGGGAGCCCGGGTAACCAGACCAAGGCTTTATTCTCTGGCTGGGTGTGGTGCTCAGGAGCAGAGGATCATGGGATCTCTGACCTGGACTGACATTAGCAGCTGTTGTAGAGGAGAGGACCAGAGGAGACTGCATATAGCCTGTGCCAGCATAGTACTTATAGCAAGCTGTTCCTAATTCACCTTCACATGCTGTATCACAGAGACGCTTGTTATTGGTTTTGACTGTGGAACCAGCAACATTGTTATCACAAAATGTGCCTGTGTGTTACACTTTTTTTGCAGGTTTTGTCAAAGACACACAGTCTGAAGTTCAGTTTCTTCTGATATTGACTCTTACACTGTGAATGATAGGGTCATTAGGTTAAGGCGTTAAAGCACCGAGATTTTGATTCTCCCCCAAATACTTCTGTATAGATCCTCATTGTGAAACCAACTCTGGAATTGGGGCAAAGCTACTCTTTCAAAGTTCAGCTTTAACAGTACTGCATTGCTTCTGTATGTTTTGCCTGTGTAGCAAAATGATCAGTTTGGAAATGTGCCACAAAACTACTTAAATAATATTGGTGTCTGTGTAAATCAAAGGATGTTGCTGATCTCCACTTTTTTTCCCTGCAGCACTCTTCGGTGGACGGCTTTGTTGAACCCCAAGCCCCCCCAACAAAGTCCGCGAGTCGTCACAGCCTGCCACGATGCCGCAACTCTTTCACCTCCACAGAGGAGCACCCTCACATTGGCAATTACCGCCTCCTCAAAACCATTGGGAAGGGAAATTTTGCCAAAGTGAAGCTGGCACGACATGTCCTGACTGGACGAGAGGTGCGACAAATTTTTAATCTTTGCTTTATAACGTTTATACTGTGCGTTTTATTTGTGTTATATAATATAGTGATGCACTGATCCAATATTTATATGGGATATTGATCAGCAGCAGTGCATTATTTGCTAAAAGGACAGCTAACAGCAAAGGATCAGCAGTTTAAGGTATTTTAAATCTGCTACACCAACAACTTCTCTGTTTTAAGTAGTTTGTGACTAAGCTGTGCTCACTAAGTTGACTGAAAAGCTCAGTTGGTGATTCTTTTTCTGCAAGACTCTGTGCAGTAGGTTTGTAGTTCATGAGTTGTCATCGACTCAGATTTTTGTTATCATGACCTCCACCTGCCTTTTTTCTGTTTTGTTGCGGTGCATGAACGGTAAAGGTGAGAACGGAAAAAGGACAAACTACCACAACAATAAACAGATGCTAAGCTGGAATAAAATGAGTAATAATGTTATTAGTTATTTAACACAAATTGCTACTGCTGGGTCATTTGAGCTGCAGTCTAATCAGGGACACTCAGACTTCCCTCTCTCAGGCCACCTCCTCCAGCTGTTCTGGGGGGACACCAAGGTGTTCCCAAGTCAGCCAAAATGTGTAATCTCTCCAGCATGTCCTGACTCTGCACCAGGGAATCCTCCCAGTAGGATATGCCCATCCTGGTCAGAAGCCTGAAGCTTCAACCCGCTGCTTTTTTCTCAGAGCAACTGTACTTTGAGTTCCTTCCAAATGACCGAGCTCCTCACCCTGTCTCTAAGGTGAGCCCAGCCACCCTTCATGGAGGAGGCCCATTTCACTTCTATTCACAGTCTCATTTGTTCCATCACCACCCAGAGCTTGTTCCCACAGGTGAAGGCAGGAACGTAGATCAACGGCTCCACTTTCACATTCAGCTCTCTCTTCAACATGACACACCAGTATAGCGTGCACATCCAAGTGGGCACAGTACCAACACCTGTTAATCTCCCGCTCTGCTCACCCTTATTATTGAACAAGACCCCCCCAAGATACTTAAAATCCTCCACTTTTGGCCAGCAACTCATTCCCAATCTAGAGTGGGCACCCTTTTCTGACTGTGACTCATGGTCTTACACTTGAACTATGACTTGGAACCCAGGGCAAGCTGGAGGTCGTTGTATGACGAACCCAACCTATCTGCAAAATGCAGAAACATGATCTAGAAGCCACCAAACTCGACCCCCTCTAACACTTTTAAAGTTTGTGCATAAAAAATGTTGAACAAAATCAAAAGTTAGGATTAAGGAGTCAGCGTTAGCTCCTGGCACAAACTGTTTGTGCTGATATTAATGTCACAGGGGGTTTGAAGCTCTGCAGTCACCGAGTCAGCAAATCTTTGGTAACTTTTACACACAATGTGCATCAGCACTCGGCAACCACGCTCTGTAACTTTAAATGAGCGGTTCCTCAACCCCTTGCAATAGTACCACTCTGAGTTAAATGTTGAATATCTTGGAGGTAAGAAGGTTCATGAACTGACTTGTTCCAACAGTGGTATCCTATTACAATATTACGATCAAATTCAGTGAGCTCTTTGGAACAACCCATTCTTTCATAAATGCTTGTAAAGGCACCTGCGGCGATGGGAAAACACCTGAATTCAAAGATTAAGAAACTCTGTGGCCCTCTGTGGCCGACTCTTTCATTGCTCCATGTTAACAATTAAGACTGCAGATTTCTTTCATTGTTGGTTGATTTAAGTTCAGATCCCTATTTATGAGTGTTCTTGTTTTATTCGACCTATTTAAAACATGAATATATTAAATTCACCCTCAGAGGAAACCAACAAAGCCATACTGTACTAAATACTCTGAGTGACCTTTTCATTTATAGTTTCAGTTCTGGTAACAATGCAAGAAGGCTTACTTAAAAGAAAAATATTTCAGCTTCACGGCTGAATTATTTGCATCTTTTTCAAGTTATGCCTCGCCGCATAGGAACCACAACGTGACAGAATGATGGTATCGCTATTTATTTATCAACTCAAAATGATTATACATGAATTAGTTGATAAGGCATTGATCTACTTGCAGTCAGACCCAGTTTTCGGCCGTGTTCTGGCTGTCATGACAATGTTGTACTTGACCATGTTAGCTTTCCCAGTGAGGACAACCTCTCGCTCCCTTTCACCCACTCACAGTCATACACTGCTGCCTTGTCAGAGTGATAGATGCCCTGCTTTGATGTGTTGTAATTAAAGCTCCTGTTTCTCTAAGGAGAAAACGATGACCTGCGATCTGCTCACTGTCTTTCACTCAGTAGGACCCGCAGGGCTCACTGACAGCCCCGATCCACCTCAGAGGTCCTTCTCATGTCTGTCTTAGCCACTTGCATCTTTTAATCCTCTGAGTTTTAAAAAGCATCAGGTCATATCGGTATTGAGTGCCCAGGGAATAAATATTCTCTCAGGTCTAACCGGTAACAGTTTGATCTGTTCTGTGTCCTTTAATGCAAGTGTAAAACAGACACATTGAGTGTGCTACCCACTGTTTGCCGAGAAGGTCAGGCGCCACTTTGTGTGCCTGAGAGCCTTTGCTGGCTCATCAGAATGCAAAGACATGGATCAGAGTAAGGGAGAAAACAGGTGGAAAGAACATGACCCACTAAAACGAATGTTATCGTAGCAGGAACCTAGAAAGACGCTTACTGACATAGATTTTCCAGATGTGATAAACAGAGGTTTAACTGTGTAGAAAAACAACAAAAGGTCCTGTGAACCAAAAAGGAGGTTGCACAGACTCACTTCCACGTGACAGAGTGTCCTCTGTCTGCCCAAACGAACACGCACGTCAATTCACACGCATGCTGAGCTATACTAATGGTAACATTTGCCTCTACCATACGCCCCTATGAACTTACTCAGCGGACAACATTATTTGTAAACTTAACTGAAATTAAGACGTAGTCCTATAATGTCATGACTTTTCTATATCAGGGGTATTTAATTAAAATTTAAGGAGGTCCAGTTAAAACTCCCTCAAACAAACATTACAGTCCAGTACGTTTTATTTTTAAGTAGCTTAAAAACGTTCGACATTATTTCAACAATGTTTATTATTCTTTTCTTTTTTTTTTTAATGAACTGGCGTGCAGTCTAATAATATAATAATGACAGAATGTCATTTTCTCGTTTCAAGTAAAATAACGTTTGAATTCAAATGTCTTTAAATAAAGTGCTCAATTTAAAATGTTAAAAAGTGTAGTTTGACTTTCTTCTTTGCTTCGTTTTCTTTAACCACATTTTACGTGTAAACCCATCTCAGCTTTAACCCTCCGTTTCTTTCTGTGTGCTTCCTGTGTGCATACATTGACCATCACAAAGGAAAAGGCAGCACAGATGAAAAATACCTTTACTGTAAATACGAGAGAGTAAAATAGAAACTGTCCATCAAAATCCACAGTCCACCTATTGGTGACCTGGGATTGATATAATTTATTATTAGTGTGGTTTTATCATACATATAGTGGCAATATTGGGGGAAACCAATCAGATATAGATTGTACATAAAATATACTTGCAGCCAGTGTTGAACCCTGTCTTTTATTGTCCAAGTTTGAAGCCTTGGGTTTGTCGCTTTCTCTGTTGCAGTCTTTGAAAACTGGATGAGAGAGCAGAACTCGTTAGCGAATGTTAGCATTAGCTAGCTTGGTTAACTCACTCTGATAATTGTATTGCACACTCACAAGGTAGACATGCCTATTTCACAGTAAACAGGACAGTAAGTTACAAAATGACCAAATTTTTCTGCAATGAAGAAGATTTGAAACTATCTGTTGAGGCTATAAACTGCTTGCCTGAGGCAAAAACTTAAGTGAGAAGCAGAATTGTTTTCTCAGACTCTTGTATACCATAGATGACTTTTTCTACCACGAAGAGTCACCATCTGGCCATTAGGACTGCTTCACAGACCTGGAGGCTACATCCATCAAGTTTACATATGAGCATGAATGTCATGGTAATTTAATGCTTTTAAGGCATTAGGTTTAGAGTAAATGGTCACTTTCCATTCATTCTGAATTATGTTTACAAATAGTTTTAACGTAAATAACAAATCAATCAAATTATCTGTTGATCTGTTTATCTTTTTCAGTCTATGTTGCAGCTTTCTTGCTGACACATGGAAGGAATTTGACCCTTGTTCTTAGAAGCTCTCAATATCCTCTTAGTCTCCGCAGAGAGCAAATTTACTTGGAGAGCTAAATATAGAAACGAGGAAAACAAAGCACTGAAAATATGGACATACTCATTAGCACTTATATGGCAAGTATGGTATAAACTGTGCTTCTTGTTTTAGAGTGCATAGAAGTGTGTAGAAGCAAATATGCATACAACATTCAGAGCACTTATTTGCATAGATGTGACGTGAAAAAAAACTTTTGTTGTCGTACATTTCATACATCAGCCCTGCTCCCTGTATTACAGTCATGCCTTTCTTTTCATCGCATATGACCTTATACAATGCTAAAATACTTCCCTTTAGCACACAGATATCATGATTCTGTGGTTTTGATAACAGAGCCTAAAGGGAAATCAGAGTGTAGAGGAAACGCGTAAAGCACTCGAGCACACGAGCGATGCAAAGTTTCCCCTTTGTGTCCTCGCTGTCTAAATATTCACACACGATCACAAGTCCTGCATACTGTGAAGAGCATATGGCCCCTGTGTTACGACTGGGCTGAATAATTAACACTGATGCACAGTGCCCTTCTGTCACTGTGAAACTGAATTATTTACCCTCAAATCCATTAGCGTGAACACACACGCACCCACATGCACACAGAGGCCTTGTGTATGATTTTTGTGCCGTCCACTCATTCATCAAATCTCTGTCTGCTAACAAAAATGAAAATATTTGCCCGGCATCGTGTCGAGGAAATTAAATGAATCTCACTGACTCATGCAAAGGGAATAGTGGAAGTTGATGCAGCAGAGTGACACATGAGGACCGTTCCAACACCTGTAGGCGTACTGTACATCAACAGACACGCAAATACGTGCCTAAACCTGAGCTTTGTCCGTGACAGGAGGAAGCAGAGAGGAAGGGAGTCTGTCTGTGCACCTGCCCACCTAAGAAGGGCTACAAATAGACACCACCTGCATACTGTGTTTTTCTACACATAGTAGGCCTTTCTGCAGTCTTTCACTTTGCTCCATCCTCTCCCTGTTAGACTGTTTCTTGGTGTTATTATCAAGTTTGGCTTCTGGGGTTGTATCAAATTAAATTACAAAACAATTTGTACCATAGGTCTTAGGGAAAGTGGTTTTAGATGAATAACCTGTATTCTCATCACCATGACTCAGCATCTGCTTGCTGGTTTCCCCCCTTACCAGGCTTACCAACAGCCTGCATCCACTGAAGCATGCTTATTAAGCTCTTATAAGGCCAGAGGCACAGTAATGCTTTAGAAAAAAATGTATGTTTTTGTGATATTATTCATCTTTAATGTTATCAGTGTGTCTTCTACAGAGGTTACAATCTTTGTGCTAGAATGTAATTCAGCAGATGAACATAGATGATGACAAAATCTCTTCAAGATCCGCTCCTATGATACTTCTAATGTTAGACATGGTTATGATTGGAGATCATGGTTAAGGCACAGCTCCCTGGGGGTAGAGTGTGGGGGGGGACACATCCTACAATAATGTTGTATAAATCACTTTAGATTTGAGAAGAGTCGTGCAACTCCTATACCCAACAACATTTTAAAACCTAGGGCTTTGTCACTGTGTGATACATTCACTATATTTCCAGAAGTTATTCACTTCCATAGCCACAGGTGAATAAAATCGCCTGTCTCATGTTTGCAGGCTGCTTCTGCAAACATTTGTGAAAGAATGAATTGCTCTCAGGAGCTCAGTAAATTCCAGCATGGTACCGTGATACGATGCCACCTGTGGAAGAAGTCCAGCCATGAGATGACCTTGCTATTAAAGATAAAGTAGTTTAAGAACTGCACATGGAGATTTTTGTATGAAGAGTTTCAATGGTCCAGCAGCTGCAGCCAAGCTTTCCATCAGAATGCAAAGTTTTGGTGTGGTGTAAAGCATGCCATCACTGGACTCTAGAGCATTGGAAACCTTTTCTCTAGAGTGACAAATCATGCTTGTTCATATGACAATCAAATGGATGAGTTTGTGTTTGGGGGTTCCCAGGAGAATGGTACTGTTCTGACTGCGTTGTGCCAAGTGTAAAGTTTTGGTGGAGATGGAATTATGATGTGGGGTTGTTTCTCGTCCAACATCAGTGTTTGATCTCACAAATGCACTTTTGGAAGAATGATCAAATATTCCCAGAAACACTCCTAAACCTCGTGGAAAAACTTCTCCGAAAGGGTAGAAGTTTTTATTGCTGCTAAGGGTGGGCTGACATCACATTAAACCCTATAAGAATGGCAGACGAGCAAATACGTTTATGCATCTTTAAATTCTCCTGTATTGTTACTTAGTGTAAATCCAAGATGCAGATTCTTTTGGTTAAGTCCAAACTGCAGCCATGGACAGCATGAGTCCAGTTATAGCTGGACTCATGCTCTGTCCCCATACGTGTGATATGCTAACTTTGTGCAATGTAATAAAAAGTATGTACATTTACATGCGCCATTTGGTGCAATAAACTTGGGCAAACAACACAGCGTTCTGTAACCTACTGGTTTATTCGATCAGGAAAGTGGAACTTTGACAGACTAAGTTAATTTTTAACTGCACAGATGTTAGTTCGATATTTTTCTGTTTGCTTTTATTAATGCATTTTATTAATATATTATCTTAGCACCAAAGCCAACAGCAGCTTCTCCTTTCCAGTTCTGAATTGAGACAGCAGCATCCATTCAGTACAAAGTACAGTGCAAAAAGAAGGAACAAACGCATGTTTAAGAGCTTTGATACTGTCAGTTGGTTGAAGAGTCTCAAGAGACATATGGAGGCTGTAAAACGCGTAAAGGATTTCAAATATCAAGTCAGCAAACAGTTACTAGTTTGATCCTTAGACCCCTTTGCTCTCTGTAGTCAGGCTAAGAAAAGATTTTATGGTAATTACCTGTGGTTGGGCTATAAAAACTGTCATTCTTATTTATTTACGCATATAAAAAAAAAAGCTTAGCATAGCACTTTTTTCACACATGCAGCTGTGAACTTTTCTAGACTTGTGTGTGAGCAATCAGCTCAGACATTAAATGGTGTTTAACCTGAGAATTTAGTAGTACAGGATGACTTTATGTGTGCTACATGGGGGCTAAGGGGTGGGGGGCAACATATCAGTGTATGAAAAACTAGAACTTCTCAAGATAATATAGTGGCTCGCTTTTGACTCTGCAGTATGGCACAGATAGTCAGTGAAAGCTGCTGAGCTCTCAAAGTGAGGAGACTACGTCCGTTTCCTCAAGCACTTTGGGGTGATTATTGAGATGGATGCAAATGACTGCTGACATGGTTGCCAATTGAGAATATTTACCCAAACTTTTCTTGCTCCCTGCTTTAAGTTGCCTTTCTCAGTGTGTAAAGGCTCTTGATTCACAGTATAGTCATAGTCAAGAGAGAATTTGTATTTCTGCTTTGATCTCTGCAAATCAATGCTTCACGTCTTAATGAATTACTGACTAGAGAAGCTTTTAGGTGTGTTCAGGCTGAATGGATGATTCAGCTGTGACATGTTTTGACAAAGCCACCTCACCGCACAATAGTGAAATAATAAGAATTCATTTCAATGAAAGTTTTAACTGCACAAATACAAAACTGGAATTAGCTTTGACATCTTGGTTATCTTTTATTTTTTCCTGTCTGCATCCCTCTCTCTCTCCCCCTTCCCTCCCTTTCTTTTACTTCCCCTGTCTTCCTGTCTTTTCTCTCTCTAGGTGGCGGTGAAGATAATAGACAAAACCCAGCTGAATCCAACCAGCCTACAGAAGGTGAGTTTATGTTTTATGACCACATGGTAACATTGATGTCTTGGTTACATTGTTCGTGGGCTTTTCCGATAGTCTTTCCCGAGTTCTCCCCACTCTGTTCTTTGCTCTTTGAACTCAGGATGTGCTATTTTACATAATGTAATCAGATGTACTCAGGAGAGACCACAGGGCTTGTTTAATCTCCAGCCACAACCTCCTTCACTCCTGACTCTGTTGTTTGTGGTTACGGGCAGCTAAAAATACACTTGCTGTCCGGTTTGTCACTTCCCTTGTCTAGCAGTCATAACCAATTAGAAAAAAGGCTGTGGGACTGTTTCCTGATTACTGACTCCCATTAAACACACGTGGTTATCTTTGTGCTCTTTGTCCATATATTGCATTATTAGCTCTCAAACCAGGCTAATCCAGGTTCATCTTCAAATAGGTCTTTGAATATATGTGAAAAGGGAAGGAGTGCTCAAAAGCTCCTCACTTTCCCTAAATTTCGTCACTCCAGTGGTTTTAAACTTAAGCCAGTCCTCACAAAGAAAGCTATCCAAGCAAATGCACAGACCGGTACACATACAGTCATCATCGCAGATTAGAACATGTGGAAGGAAAGCAAGAGCTGCCAACATCACCTACTGCGAGTCTAAAAATAAATCAGGTGTGCAGCTGACTGACTGGAATTCTTTTCATGATCATGACATTATCGTAGCGCGGCTCACCAGCGCTGCTGCTCTTTTACTTTCCGGTTTTTGTAAAAGATGAAAAAATTGCCTAGCAACTGACTGACTCATTTTGATAATGGACAATTATAACAACCACACCTACATAAATGACACTTGATGGTGTCTTTGTAGGCCACCAGGGTGGGAAAATGTTGCCCCCTACAAGCTTCTTAATGACAAAATAATTGCGATTAGCTTCTAAATAGTGCTTCCACCTTATGTTGGTCTGAATGGAGATGAGATGAGTGAACTCGGTGAGTGAGTGAAGGCTGGCCTAATCAAGCAGAGTGTAATCATAAAGGGCTATTGTGAGACCAAATCTGGTTCACTGCCGAAGTCCTTCTTTGGCATCTGTAAAACACGGTGGTTTTTCGCCTATCAGGGCATTTCTAACACGATTATATTCCTGCAATTGTCTTGGATCTTAATGGGATCCGACGGCAATTCTTTAGCCAATCAGTGTGTAGTTGCTGTGAGAGTTTCAAGCTCTCAGTTCCACGCTCATCTAATCTGACCGAGATAATTCTCGTTGTTTGAGCTCTTTTGTGTCGCAGCCTATTGTGTGGTTTCTAATCTGTGCACAAAGTGAGGGTAATGAACATTTTGTTTTGTGCGTATGTGGTGGATTAATATTCTGCATAGAAACTGACTGGGACACTGCCAGATTGGGTCATGAGGAGTTTCATACCGGATGGGTTGGGTTGTCCGCTGTGTAGTGTTGAATGTAGCAGGACAGATGTATCACGTGACCGTGCAGCCCAGTTGATCAATTATTCAGTGGGCTTTCATATGTGAGCTGCAGCACTTATACAGCTTTTTTTAATATATAGGGGATAAAGTGTTTTTAATATTACATCATACAGTACGTTGGCGTTTGCATTCACATTAGCAGATGATGTCAAATGTTCTGTATTTGTATCAACTGTAGAGTCTTGTTTTGTATCCTTATTTGGAGCATATACACAGTTATATATTTTCACGCCCTCTGCTCCATACTATAGATTCCCGTAATAGTATACAGATATGCCATCTGCAATGCAGAAGCTCGTCTTGTAATGCAGCAGCCGTCTCCTGGACTGAATCGATCATCTCATTGACCCAGAGTGTCCTATGCTACCCTTGTAAAAGCTCCATCACGAATACATTAAAGGGAACATGTGCTTTTTATATACAGTTTTCTGCTTGGGCACTCTTTCGACCTTGGACTGATCAAATAATGCCTTGGAAAAACCAAAGAGAAGCAACATTGCAGTCATTTGCTCTGTTTCCTGTTTTTTTGGAGGTTTGTATTGCTGCTGATTATCAATTGAAAGGCTGGAAAAATAATAACAAGTGGGCATCGAGAGTGCAAAAATGAGAAATCACCACTGTTCTATAATATGTAGTGTGGATAATTTAATCTAGGATTTTATCAGAGCTTTTCATAGATCTAATTGTATTTTCAGCCATGGTTTTTGCTTTTAACGATGATGAAAACAAGATTATGGAGATTCTTTTTTTCTATGATGCGTTTGTATTGTGTCGTCTAATAAATCTAGCATTTCCCTTTATGTTTCTGTTCTATTCTCCATTAAAATCCCCCCAGTCACACCATGGCAGGCTGACGCATTTTCAGTTAGGTTCACATTTGTTCGTTTATTTATTTTTCAGTCCAGTTATAATTAAAATTCAAGAAAACACAGTTAAGGTTTTTTTTTTTTTAAAAAGAACCAAAAAAGAAAACCTTTACAATATTTAAGATTAAAATAAAACAAAACAAACCATGATCTTACCAAAGTCAGTCATGATAATTTGATTTTTCATTCACTCTTAAATGTTTCCTGGGTGTACAAAATATTCATCCTGGTCACTTTGTTGGGTACACGTTACTAGCGCTTGGCTGGACCCTCTTTTGTCTTCAGAACCATTAATTCTGCTGCTGGAAACATTCCTCAGAGATTTTAGTCTGTATTGACATGATAGCACACATCCAGGATCCATGAATCTCCTGTTCCACCACATCCCAAAGGTGCTCTATTGGATTGAGATCTGGTGACTGTGGAGACCTTTTGAGTACAGTGAACTCACGGTCATGTTCAAGAAATCTGAGCTTTGTGACATGGTGCGTTATCCCACTGGAAACGACCATCAGACCATGGCTACACTGTGGTCATAAAGGGATTGACATTGTCAGCAACAATACTCAGCTATGCTGTGGTGTTTAAATGATGCTCATTTGGTATTAAAGACTCCAAAGTGTGCCAACGAAATATCCCCCACACCATTACACCACCACTGATATGTGGCATTTGTTCATGCTAAATTTGAACTCTAGGTTCTGAACACTGCAGCAGATATCGAGATTCATCAGACCAGGAAACATTTTTCCAATCTTCTAATGTCCGATTTTGGTGAGCCTGTATAAATTGTACCCTCAGGTTCCTGCTCTTAGCTGACAGGAGTGGAACCTGCTGTGGTCTTCTGCTGTAGCCAGTTCCTTCAAGGTCTGACATGTACGTTCAGAGATGCTCTTCTGCACAACTTGGTTGTAACGAGTGATTATTTGAATTACTGTTACATTCAGCTCAAGACAGAATGTCGCTTTTCGCCTGTCTTCTGGCCATTTAAAGTCATTTAAATCACCTTTCTTCTTCATTCTTATACTGGGTTTGAATGTCCTAAATGCTCAGAGTTGCTGCCATTTGATTTAATGATGTCATATTTGCATTAGTGAGCAATGGAATTTGTGTCTACCTAATAAAGTGAGTATATTAAAATAAGCGATTTTGTTGGAGGCACTCTTCAAATTACAAGTCTAGACCTAATTTCACTGTAATGCTTGAGGCTGTTTGGGCTGCTCTATGACCCTTCACCAATGAGTAGATGCAAAATTTAAGCAGCTATACACAAATTCCCCCCTTTCGACATCTGTGTCATAGTAGTTTTTGTATTTTTACTACACAGCTGTCTGGACAGCAAATTGATTATCGTGTGATGTAGATTTTCATGGTTAAAATGCTGGTCTGCATAGCTAAGTAAACTATATCTGGAGGCAACACTAAATACGTGGATCGAGAAGGATTGTCCAGTGCATTTAAAAAAAAAAAAAAACTAATCTGGACTTGATTAGACCTTTTGTACGCAGGGCAAACATGGAGAACATTTGAGCCATTCATGCTGACTCTGTTTCAGTGTGGGTTTGAGATGCCTGATTGGGCCACATTATTCCTACACTCCCTGCCACTCTTTCATGTTAGCCTGTCAAAATGCCACTAATATTTCTTTTTATGGTCTCAGAGGAGCCAGGCTGTGGGCTCACCATCTGGCACTGTAGGCACAACCATCGCCCTGTCAGATCTTTTACTACCACACGCATGCACATACACGCAAACCTGTATGACACACAGAGACATAAGCAGAAGATATTTGGTTTATGCAGAAGGCTCTAGCTGGCAGAATCTCTGGGGATTTTTTTTGTCATTTTTGGCAACATTATGCACACATTTATGCATTAGTGTAGCTAGCATCCTCTCCGATTAGAATTAGCTTTATTTCACATCAAACAGCACTTTAACACTTATTTTCTTAAGCATATCTGTGTGAGCCCACAGTGTCCCGATCACTTGATTTTAAAGAGGGGTTAGCAGAGGCCAAAATGAGTCATGAGGTTACAGCGAACCTCCCCTCTTTTTCTTTATGGCCCATTGGCCCTGATGTGACTTTGAGGTGGTTTCAGCCCCAACAGGAAATGAGGTCAGCTTAGCATCCAAAGCACCTCCTGAGATTCGCCACAGGAAATGCATCACATGTCATCTGTGGTCAGGGTTGTTGACGTTGTCATGGTTTTAGGCATTTTAGCCCTAAAATAGGCCTCTCCGCTAATCCCCTCCGAGCAAACGCTGCGCTCATCCCATCATCCCAGCGCTTTCTCTTTGTAATCTGTAAATAAGAGTTGTTTTCTTTTTCATCGCTTAAAAGACGCCAGTGAAATATGGAAGGTTGCATGATTGGCATGTGGTTCTCTTCTGTTACACATGACATGTAAAAGACTGAAGAGCATGAAGAGGGTAAATTAAACCCCAGAAACACTGGCAGCTTCTCTAGTTATTATTTTTAACATGGCTCAAAGCTGCAGTACCAACCTTTACCCTCACTCTTATATCCGAGTGTGACTGTGTGAGAAACTGCTCCGAACAATACACGGCGACTCTGTTTGTGTATTCTACAAAAAGCTCACTATGGGGTCAAGCTCTTGTAAATGGGTGTTGTTGATGTCTGTCTTGTGCCTGCCATTCTGCATTAGCCAATGAAACGCTGTTGAGCCTATGGGCTAGCGAAGCTTTGGTCTTGTTCAGATGAGCGGAAGGTGATTGGACGGGCAGCACTTGTGTTTGAGGTGAATCATAACACAACTGAAACGCTGGCTAAGATATTCACAGATTTACATGTTTGTGAATATTTTCTGTTCCATAAGACATATTATACAAGCGTTAAAATGAGTTTTGGTGTAAGTAAAGTGTGTTTTGGTTTTGTGGATTATGAATAACGAGTGGCTCATAGTTGCAGAGTGATTGAAAAAGATGTGTGCCTTTTCTTGTTGGGTTTTAGCACCTTGGGAGTCGAGGATGGGATTGTTTCCTGAATATCAGTGATGCCTGTCTGTTTGTCTTTGTCTCTCACTGTCTTTCTTGGAAAAACAGAAAGCTATGGTTATTTACTGATATGTGGTTTTTTATGTAATATTTGAGCACTTTAAACATGCACGCACGTACCCATTAGAGGGATGAGGGCTTCCAGACTACTCATCCTATCAATAATCTCCATGTTGAATGAGCAGCTGTGCTGCTGTGACTGAAATAGTCCAGCCAGTTCTTGTAAGTGTTCCCAGTCTGATATCTGCTCCTTCTGTATGGGGACTGCTGTAATTAAGGCTAGTTTGGGAGACTGGGTGCCTCTGGGTGGCTGGAAGTAGGTCACTGGCACAGACTACTGAGATTCAACCGCATTGCAAATGATGTGTGCGATGCAAATTTGTTGTTTTTGTAGCTCTTTCTGTAATCCTTGTCTACCTGAAAATCTGCTTTATGCCAGGCTGTGACCCCCCCCCCCCCCCCCCCCCCCTTTCCTGCATCTGTAGATATTATTGATATTAATAGTAGATTGGATCAAAGACCGCTAACTCATTATCTCCTGTCAGCCTGCATGGTGGCTACATCCTTATTGAGCTTATATCGACAGACACAGTGTTTGTTGTTGTCGTTTTCCACTGCCCTTCTCAGATTTGTTCTAATTTTTGTTTCCAAGTGGCTGCACGCGTGCTTCCCATGTGAGGGGCTTTAGGGCAATGACGCAAACGAGAGAGAGAGAAAGAGAGGCGGAACAAGGCAGAGACGGGAAGAGATAAGAGACTGAGATAAAGCACTGCCTCTATAATTCATCACTCATCCAGAATATTACAGATTTTCTGTCTTGACCAATGCATCAGATATTAAAGCACGTGCATGGATGGATGTGTATCGGAGGTTGTAACTTTTTTTGGGGGGGGGGGGGGGGTGTTTTTTATTCTTGTGTAGTGCGGTAGATCTTCTGGTTATTGTGTCAGTGTGTTTCCACTCTAATTGACTTTGTTACCACGGGGGAACCTCTCAGGCCAACATGGCAGTTGATGAGTATGGAGCAAGGTTTGCCATGCAGAAGCCTGCTATTCTGAGGCACTTGGATCAGGAAGATTTTTGTCCCATAACAAATTCAGGCTATAAAATCTGCATGCACACATTCCTTTAAAATGTCAATCTCAAAATAGTTGCATTAATGTATAAACGTGAGTGTATATATCGTACATGTACATCTTACAAGTGAACACCATACACTCAGTCTGTAGGAACTCTATATTTGTGCCTGTTAATATGCTGTAAACTGTTTTCATATTAGTACAGAAATAGATCACACAGATTAGGTACAAAGCCATGAGAGGGATGCTAAAAGTTTTTGCACAGTGAATTTGAAATCAGTCAACATGTGATGGAAGTGCAGACTTTCAGCTTTAATGCAAAGATGTTTAACAAAAATTTCCTATTAACCATTTAATTTTCATACATAGTTGCTCACAAGTATTTGGACAAACTAACATAATTTTAAATATAAGGACTGTTTTTGATAGTTTGATGAAAATCCTTTGCAGTCAGTCGCTAAAGATCACCAAACGCTGTTTCCTCCCATGAGATCCTCTGTGAGGGCCCGTCACTGCAGCCACATTCAGATGCTGCTTGTTTGTGGGTTGATCTGCATTCAGTTTCGCCTTCAGTACCTGAAAACCATGCTCTGTTGAGTTGAGATCACGCGACTGACTTGGGCATTGAAGAATATCCAATTTCTTTGCCTTGAGAAACTCTTAGGTTGTGTGCTGTTAATTCAGTTTTGCAGCATTTGGCGAAATGAGCAGAAATGAGCACACAGAGTATCGCCTTGTGCACTTGTTCAGAATTCATCCTGCTACTTCTATCAGCTGTCACATCATCAGTAAACACCGGCGACCCAACAGTGACCTCCTTCCACTAGCAGCCATACATGTTCACGGCATAACACCGCCTCCACTAGAGGTGGGAACCATACATCCCACGATACGATATTATCACAATACTAAACGCACGATACGATATTATTGCAATTTTTTTTTAAATATTTTGCGATATTCAGATTCTGTACATAAAGGTAAACTTTATCAATATTCATTTTATCTAATGTCAAAGTCTCGCACTCAGTCTTTCTCTCATTTCAGTCAGTTTTATTGTTGACAAACTGAACGGTTTGTATTACAGTCTAGCCCAGCTTAACTGAATGCAACCATCTGGTACAATTATAGCTATTCTGAACTATGAAATTTATGAAAACTATGCAGCCCATTCAGCAACTGAAGAATTTGAAAGTAAATTAAAACAAAATATAATTTTACATTAAATAAAAAAGTTTTAAACTTAATTCAAATAAAACATGTCTTAAATTAAAATAAGTAAACTGTCATGTTTATTGCTGCCAAAGAAAAAGTTAAACACATTTGGACAGTGAAGGAATGTCAGGATTCTTGCTCAGAAAAAGGATCAACATGCTCTGAAGTCAGAGCACAAAAACCTTTTTTGTAACAAAATATCGATTTCTGCTGTCCCTGTATCGATACATTATTAGCAAACAAAATATCACGATACTACACAGTATCGATTTTTTCCCCCCACCCCTAGCCTCCACCATGTTAGACAGGTCATGTGGTATGACCTGCCTAAGTCTAACCTGACCTTATTGTTCTTGAGTGTAGCCAGTGGTTTGCACCTTGTAGATCCTCTACATTTGCATTCATGATGGCGTCTCTTCATTGTAGACTTTGACAGTTATACATCTGCCTTCTCAGGAGTGTTCTTGATTTGGTTAATTGCTGAGAAGTTGTTCTTCTTAATAATGGAAATCATTCTTTTAGCATCTGGTTTAGTTGTCTTCTGTGGTCTTTCGGGCCTTTTGGTGCTGCTCAGCTGGCCAGTGCATCTCTTTTGGGCCTGATAATTAAAACGGTGAAAAGCTATAAAATGAAATTCAGATATGTCTGTATTACTGTGATCTGTCATGAAACGCCAAAGAAGCTCGCTTACTTAATAGGGATGAAATATAATTACATTTTTTTGCTATTGTCAATAAATGTCATTAACATGACGATGAAAAGGACATTTTTGAAACTTTATGATGAAGATTTATTTACAAAAAAAATATCTTGGACTGCTTATTTTGTACTGTTGAGAACATTTAGAGCAGTGGGAGGAGTGTGGGCTTGCCTCTGAATAAACTACAGTGCCCATCTACATTGTAAAGAGGGAAAATGTCACCGAGTGTGCCTTACTGATGTGGTTTTAATATTTTCCGGACAACAACGGAGCTCTGTGGCACTTGGAAATAATCTATGCTAGTCTTCAAACCACACTTGTTTGGGGGGAAAAGTGTTGTTTAGGTTTAAGAAAACTTGAGACTTTTTCTTGCATTATTCGTGTGTCGGCGTGGGTGTGTTTTTTGGATGTTATGAGAGGAAGAAAAGAAAAAGTGAGGCAGGTGAGCAAGTAGAGACAGGGACCCAAAGAAAGAATTAGAGTGAGAGTGAGTACCTGCATGTTGTTGAACCAGACTGTGGCTCAGAGGTCCCACAGAGTCAGGCCTGCTCACACTGGTGTAATAGCTGTGTTTGATGACCTAGAAACATAGACTATCCCGGCACTTATGTAAGACCTAAAAGGCCACTGAAAGAAGTCGAACAAACACGCTCATATAGACACACACACACCACAATACAGTATCCATTCTCTTCGTTTAATTTGACACATTCGATAACGACATATTTTTCCTCGTTTTTAGAAAAGACCGTGGATCAAAGCGTCGCTCGGTTTTCACTGAGTCGAAGCCAGCAAATGGCAAAAATCTGTGTTCTGCCTCAGGTGTGAAATCCCAGTCGTGTTGGCGTTGAAATTTAACACTCAAACACAACCTCAGCAGAGCTCTGCTGAGAATCAGCAGAATGTAGACGATTCAACAGCACCTCTAAGTGGCTGCAGAAGCTCGTCTGACATAAACAGCCGTGCCAAGACTGAGTTTTAAATGATTCTGCTTTCTGACTCATCACTCAGATGTTGCACAGGGGGGCTCAGAGAAATTAGATTTTCCTTTATCCTCCTGTGGCTGGGTAGAAACTTTCTCCCTCTGCAGTAGAGGAACCTTCTTCTACATTTTGTTTTCTACAGTTATGTGACTAAGGCATCAGCATCATTTCTGCATCTTTTTTGCATGCTAAGATGATTACATTAGGCAGCAGATGTCTGACTGGCTCTGAGCCTGTGTACTGCCTCTCTGCAGTGGCTGGCTGTGCGTGCGATGCTGCTGACTGGCTGTTTGGACAACCGATTGGCCGGCTTGCTGGACTGCAGCGTGTCGGTGGAGATGTAATTCTCTACCCTGTCTGTGTAGGGCAGGGTTTAGCACAATGTTGTCGCTGCGCCATGTTGCTTCACACAGTCCAGTTGTCCTGTCATCCTCAGGTTCTCTTATGGTTTCGAAGATCCGTGTAATTTATTGTGGCTGAGTTCCCTTCACTTAACTCCTCTAATCAGTGCTTAATAAGTGCTTTCCCAGCAGAGCCCGAGCTGACACTAAGTGCTCATTGATTGTAATTTCATTTGACATGTTTGTGGGTGCATTAAATGTTCCTGTCTGTCTCTACAGCTCTTCAGGGAAGTCAGAATAATGAAGATTTTGAATCATCCAAATATAGGTAAGCCCAAACAGCAACCTACAAGACCCTCAGTGAGTTTGGATTAGTATTTCCCTGTGAAAGCACACTGTGTAACAAGCGATCCCCATTAAGTTACTGCCTTATCCATGAAAACATCTCACACTTTGAGAAGATTGTACTTTCCTTCTGCAAATTATTCTTTTACTTAGAATACTGTCCAAAACTCATGATCCACACCTCATTTTTTTTCTTTTCTTCTTAGCTCGTCTTGAGCAATAGTTCTCTAGGCTTTCTTAAGGTCTTTTAAAGTTTTTCTTGGAACATTGGCTGCAGGGAAATCTCCTCCATGCCATGCAATATCACCTGGAAAGTGTCTGATTGAAGCAAAGGTTTTCATTCGTCAGCGTGACAGTGATCCCCAAAACACTGCCAAATACAGTAAAAGCATACCTGGAATAGAAAAACACACAAAGGAACACTATCAGTCATGTTGGCCTCCCCAGAGTCTGGGTGAAAAAGCAGAGTGGGATCAACTTGAGAGTAAACAGAATAAGAGGCCGCCAACATCCAAAGAAGAGCTTTAAATGTCCATCAAGATGTCTTGAGAACTATTCCTGACAACTACTTAAACTACAGTTCAGGCTGTGTTAAAGAATGAAGGTAGTCATACCAAATATTGACTTTTAGGCTCCTTAGAGTTGCAGAAACTCTGTCTTATCTACTGTGTGTTTGAACTTGTTTAAATAAATCGCAGAACCTGCTTCCCATTTTCCTAGAAAAATATAAAGAAATGATCACATCTTGATCTGACTGTACAAAAGTACAAGCATAGTTAGCAAATGGTTTAATGCCACTTTGTACCATGCTGGCACCATTCAGACTCTGTTAAGAGTTTTATTGCATTAGGATAGACCAGACCAGCAAGCTCAGCTTACACCAAATCACAGCCTTCAATTAGCTTTTGATTTACTTCATCTCTGCCTCCTTTCCCCACTTTCTCCTGCAGTGAAATTGTTTGAGGTGATTGAAACAGAGAAGACTCTTTATTTGGTGATGGAGTATGCCAGTGGTGGTAAGTGAAGCATTAATTCATGTCCACCAAACAGGTGACATTTTGTTATTTTTTCCGAGTGTCACTCTGTTGTGTTAGTTTAACTCTAAAATTCATTGCAAAAATGCTTATTTACAAATCTGTCACTCCAGCTAGTCAGCATTTCAAATTAAATATTAAACATGTTATTTGTTGGGTTACCTCAAAGCAAGCATTAGTACATGGTTATTGATGTGATTTTTATCAATATACTTATTGATAATTATATATTTCTTCTTTCTACAGGTGAAGTGTTTGACTATCTAGTGGCTCACGGCAGAATGAAGGAGAAGGAGGCCAGAGCCAAGTTCAGACAGGTGAGTCATCAGTATCGCAGCGCTCACGCCTCTGTCGTCATTCCCTTACTGTTTTTTGAGAGAAGACTGCATGCACCAAGATCAAGCTTTATCACTGACTGCAGAGGAAAGAGGGAACAACTTCCTTTTAGATGCTGCTCTGACATCTAGTGGTGCTGCAGGAGCAATAAGGCATCTACAGTAGTTTGTGAATTTACTAGTTTCCTTTCATGCTTGGCCTGAAAGTGAACAGAATTCAATTTTATTTTTATTCTTTTTCCTTCGGTGTAACGTCGACAGGGTCAAAATCCAGATGTGTTCATTTATGTCTGAGTGCATGCAGGTTTGTGGCCTCTTTTAAATAATAGCTTGATTAAAGATCACGTGCAAATACTAATAAAATGTTTTGCTTGCATGAAAGCTCTCTTTGTTTGTTTGTCTCACATTTTGAGATAAACAATGTCACTGCAAGAATCTTATACAATATCCAGCCTTCTATTTTTCTTAACTGCTAATTCAAATATTAATTTCACTGGAGGGTCTGAAGCCTTTTCCAGCTGGCATAGCATGAGAGGCGAGGTGCACCTGATCAGGTAGCTAGTCTTTTGCAGTTATATTCACATCTGTGGCTAATTTAAGGGGTTTCCACACCTGTGGAAATCGAACTCTGATTCTGGTTAATTTTCCCCTTTCGTGCAGTTAGTTTGTGCAGGTGTGATCAGACAAAACAACCGCACCGTGACAACTGGGGGGAGGTGGTCTGGAACGGTTCATTTATGGTGTGAACGTAATCCAACCCCATTCTGAACCAACTACCCTGGTGTATGTTACAAGTTTAAGTTAAAAAACAAAAATCCCGTAGAAACGTATTTTTGTTTTGTTTTTTATTCTAACTGCAGGAAGATACTATAGATGTGCAAAGGTCTGCATGGGCTAGCAACTAACTGAAATGAATGTAAATTCAGTTTTCTCACCCAACACCTTCTTCCTGTATATGCCTTTGTTGCTCCCGCCCCAGCCAATGAGTGCGCTGAATGTTCTCACGTGGTTTGTTGTGATGCGTTTTGGTTCACTTGGATTTCACTTGGATTTTTGTCTGTGTGAAACCAAACCAAACCCTGGGATGAAGCTGCTAGTTTACAAACTCATCAACTGATTCAGAGTAAACAAGCTATCGGTGTGAAAGCGCCCTTAGAATCACCAGCTAGTCCTAGGAAAACAGTTTGTGAACAAACACCGGTTTGATTAATCAATAAAGAAAAGGCTGCAGTTTGTGTGCATTTCTATGTAATGTACATGATATTGTACATGTATTTAACTGTCATGATGCCTGTTTTGTTTTTTGTTTTTTAATATTTCAGATTGTGTCTGCAGTGCAGTATTGTCACCAGAGGAGGATAGTACACAGAGATCTAAAGGTGAAAGTTTGTGAGACAATTTCTCCTCACGATTATCCACATCAGTCACTTCCTGTCGGTGTTGACAGTCCACGGTGTGCTTTGCCTCTTTTTCTCTTCACTGCAGGCAGAGAACCTGTTGTTAGATGCAGATATGAACATCAAGATAGCTGATTTCGGCTTCAGCAATGAGTTCACTGTGGGCAGCAAACTGGATACTTTCTGTGGCTCTCCGCCATATGCTGCTCCCGAACTCTTCCAGGGGAAGAAGTACGATGGTCCAGAGGTGGATGTCTGGAGTCTAGGGGTTATCCTCTACACACTGGTCAGCGGCTCACTGCCCTTTGATGGACAGAACCTAAAGGTGGGCAGCTGTTTTGTTTGTTTGTTTGTTTGTTTGTTCTAAGTAGTTCATATTGACTCAGGAACTACTTGGAAATTTTAACGTTGCAACTGGTGATAAGCTTGGAAAAGTTTTTTCTCTGTGAGCACTTTCCACCTCTGGCTGTCCACATGTCGATAAAGTGCTCTGTGTGTTTCAGATAAAATGCTTATGTAATCATCTGATCTTAAGATCATATTGCACTTGGGTCTTGCAGATATTCTCAGTTGTGTGCATTCAGACAATAGAAAACACTGATACAGTGTACATAAAGGGAGGAGTTATTTTTCTACCAGGTTTCGTCATGGTTAGTACAACTGTGGTGTTGCTCTCGAGTTGAGTTACAAATTCCTTTATTAATTGTCCACATCACAGTTGAGAGTGAGGAAAAGCTTTTTGAGAGACAAGTCGTATAGAAAGAAGAAAAAACAGAAACCAACAGTAAAACTACAAATGCAAATCTTTTCCTCTGAACTTCAGCGCATTTTATTAAAAAATATTTATTGTCCAAATAATTATAGCTGAACCGTAACAGTGTTAGTAATTAGATCTTTTATTCATCAGTTTGAATACTTCTGTTTGAGTATGAAATAGCTTGAACTCCAAAAAGCCTGATTAAATGAAGTTGGGCCAAAAAAAAAATCTGAGCCATTCTGACAGACTTATGATGTTCACACGAGGTTGTTACTTCAACCATAAAAAATTAAAGGTGGAATTTACTGTGTATTGTGTGTAATGAGACATGCGCATGAATTCATGTTCCTTTAATAAAGCAACAGTTTGGACTAAATTTAGTCAGATTCACTAATGTTCACAGCAGGGCTGAATGACCTGCAGTGTTATAGGCGCATTGATCAATATCTTTACAGCCACAAGTACAGCATGTGAACACAGCCAGCCAAAACGGAGCCATAGGAGAATAAATATTTGACTGGCATTCACCACTTGACTCTAAATAGCTACTGAGGGCACACTTGATGAGTAAATAAGCAACATTATAGAGCGATTGTGTTGTTTACGCTGGGGTCTGCTCCTTTCAAATGGCTTACATGGGAAAAATGATGCTGTTCCTTTTATTGTTAAACTTTGTTGCTAAATTCTCCTCCTGTCTGTCTGCAACTTTGGTGTGCAGGAGCTGAGAGAGAGAGTCCTGCGAGGAAAGTACCGTATTCCCTTCTACATGTCCACAGACTGTGAAAACCTGCTAAAGAAACTGCTCGTGCTCAATCCCGTGAAACGAGGCAGTTTGGAGGTAATACCTGTGTTTGCATTGATGCAGCTTAACAGTTATTTCCTCTCCAGCAAGTAGTCAAAAAGACAGTCGTAACCATGTGGAGTGATATTGTTTTAATGTCATGGAAGCAGGTAATTGCCACTGTTGGTTGGTGGAAAACAAAAGAATGGTTTTAATTTTATAGCCTGTCAGAGGAATGATATGCTTCAAAGAGTGGACTTAAAATTTGATTTCACTACAGCCTTCATCAACAGAAAAACTAAATGGAATGGAAATAATCCTTAATTTTGTGTGCAAAATCCTTATACGATGTGCATTCATTATTATGAGCGTGTGTTGGGCAAGTTACTTTGAAAAAGTAATTAATTATAGTTACTAATTACTACTTCAAAAAAGTAACTGAGTTACAATATTCTAAAAGTAATTAATTAATTGAAAAGTAACTATTGCGTTACTTTAAAAAAGCGTTTAACCCTCTGGGGTCCAGGGTATAATTGGCCATTTTTAACTACTTTTGATTTTCCCTCCACATTTTACCTTTAAAAACTATTTACTTTGCCTTGTTTGGTATCATTCTTTTCAGCACAACCTCACCTGTCTGAATTTACAGTTATGTTTTCATTTTGACATACTGTATTAACACAATTGATTTAAAATCAGACAAAAAACATAAAATCAGAGTAGAAAAAGTTATATTTTTTACTGTAACAACCACAAACATGTTTAATGAATCATATTTCATAACTTTAAATGCAAATATAAATTGTCAATTTTAAAATCCTATGCACAAGTTTTGCAAACAAAGTTATTTGCATCCATTTACCTTTTACCTTGATTTTTTTAAATAACCATTTCAAACTAATTACATAACAATCAGCTGTTCTGCATTCAATAAGATGCCACAAATTATTTGTGCCACTCCAAAACAATAATTTCTGTCCACTATAAAGGAAAACATCACAGCCTGATACCTGCAGGCCTGACAGCACCAGGTGTATCACTCCTGTTTCTGGAGACAGCATTGTTCTGACACACAACACAAAACTATCCACAACACTACACACTAACTACACAAGACAACACATTAACTACACAACCCAAACACGCTAAACGTCACAAATCTCTCACATATCAAAACTCGCTCTCTCTCTTTTTCCTCTCTCTCTCGCCGTCACTCCTAACTTCCCCTGTTTTTTTGGGGGGTTTTTTGCTCATAAGCAGAGAGTGCTTGCTGCGCTGTCCTTAGACAGTAAACGCGACTAAGCTATTGAGGAAAAAACCAGAGTCATTTTTATCATGACTCTGGTTTTACGTAGCCTATCAACACAATTTATAAACTGGTATATTTCACCTTGTTGCTTTGTCTTTAAGTGGTCATGTGATTGGCTTACCACGACTACTTTATTCTTCCTCAGTCAAACAGCAGCTCTCATGCGATTGTTTTGCCCCCTGAGCTCCAGGTGTTGTGCTAGACAGTGATCGTGATTATCGTCCGCGGGAGCGCGCGCAGCTGCTTAAAGCTGTAGCGCCCAGATTACTTACGTTGACAGCTACTTCCGTGCAACTGATATAAGATGCGGTAAGCTGAACACAGCTTCAACCTTCTGTTTGTTGGAAAATAGTAACGGACCACATTTCCTTGTTAGTAACTGTAACGGCGTTGTAACGATAGGAAAGTGATTAGTTAGATTACTCGTTACTGAAAAAAGTAATGCCATTACTTGTAACGGCATTATTCCCATCACTGATTATGAGTTTTTCTCCTTTGCAAATAGTGTTTGGACACTCATTGTTTACAGGTCAATATCATCCCTGCATTCAGACCCAGGCTCAATAGTAAAGATTTCTCCAGTAATAATAACAATTGATCGCCATGTTGTCAGACTTTCGTCAAATTCCTGTTGCGTGTTGCATAACTGATTAATTACGAGCCGTTAAAGAAGACATGCATGATTTTTAATTGCCTTCTTTCTTTGTCAGCAAATCATGAAAGACCACTGGATGAATGTAGGTCATGAGGAGGAGGAGCTTAAACCTTACATCGAGCCTGAGGCGGACTTCAGTGATTCATCTAGAATAGGTGTGTGTTTGTGTTGATCTCATTCTTTGTCATTTAAAATTCTGGGATTCTCGCCGCTAATGTTAACTGACTCCATCACTCAGAGCTCATGGTGACGATGGGCTTCCCTAAAGATGAGATCACCGATTCCCTGCAGAATCAAAAATATGACGAAGTCATGGCCACTTACCTGCTCCTGGGAAGAAAAGCCCCGGAGGTGAGTTTGTTTGACTTGCGACTCATTGATCGCCTACATCACCTCTGCAGTGAGTCATGTGACCACATCCGCCTTCACGTTGCAGTTCGAAGGGAGCGAGCCTCTGGCTAACAGCATCCTGGGTCAGCGACAGCGGCCGACCAGTGACATCAACAACAGCTCCAGCATTTCTCCCGCCCATCCCAAGGTCACGCGCAGCATCTCGACCAATCAGAAGCAGCGCCGCTACAGTGATCATGGTGGGGATGATGATGATGGTGGTGGTGGTGGTGGTGTCGTAGAGAAGCCAAGTAAAGTAACCTCATCCTTCCCGGCTCTGAGAGTGCTGCGTGTTGTGTAGAGGGAAGTTACTCTCAGTCACTGATGATTGGCCGAATGAGTGTACACTGCTGAATAGACCTCAATAAGCTTTACAACAGAAACATTTTCCCACCGTTGACACTAATTTAGGAACTTTCCATTCCTTGTGCTCTCAGATTTATTTATGGTGGGGGAAAAAAAGTCTTTAAAACCTCGACAGACTAACTTGTTTGCTTAATGTGGTCTAATTTTCCTAAACAGTGAACCAACGCTTAAATTTCAAAATCAGTGACTCAGCCTGCACACTGCACTGGTTGTGTAGCAGCTTCCTCCTAAGTCTTGTGGGGCCATTGTGTTTGGCGCCATCTTCTGGCTTGCTGCTTTCCTGCAGCTCCCTCAGGAGCAGCACCTCAAAGCATGTGGAGGGAACAGCTCTGCTTGATATGTGCTCACCTTGGCTTCTGTATCTGTATAACTCGAGAAACAAAGTGTCGATGCTGCCTCTGAAAGATTCGATGATGTATAAATCCTGGCTTGGATTGGCTTTGCTTGATACTGTCCTCGTCTGTTCTTTTTCTCCTGAAAGCTTAAATGTTGGAGGTGTAGAAATAACGACGTGCTTGGTTAAACATAAGTAAGTCCAATCCCGTGTGTTTGTGTGTGCGTCTCTCCTAGTGGGTCCGTCTGTGCCGCCGGCGGTATCGTATACAAAGCGTGGCCAGGCTTTGAGCGTGGAAAGTGACCACAGGGAGGAGTGGGACGGAGCGCGCCGGCTAGAGCTCAGCACTTCAAAAGGAGACGTTCCTGCCTCACCCCTGGGGGTGCAGGAGAGGAAGAAAACCACAAGTGCTGTGGGGGTGAGGAAGTGGGCACTGTACACTGCGTACTCCTGAATAAACAACTTTTGACAGAGCCGTGTTTAATACTCAAGAAAACGTTTTGTCCTTTTTATGTGATTCACAGTAATTTTAAGTAAATTTTTGTTGTCTCTCTGCACAAGCAGACCAACGGGTCTATGACTCGCAGGAACACATACGTGTGTGAGCGATCCTCCACTGACCGCTATTCAGCTATTCCCAATGGCAAAGACAGCAGGTACGTGCTAACATTTAGATCAATCTACAGATCAGTTTTCACACCTGTAGTACTTTGCTCTGTTTTGTGTTGGTTTCTTCACATACACTTAAAGATACAAGTGAACTAAAATGCGTCACTAGAAACCACATGAGAACGCTGAGTTTGCTTATTGGTTGGAAGTGCCTGGGGCACAGCAACAAAACTAATAACAGGATGGAAGAGTTGTGATCTGGGCTGGCAAGCAGTGGGTTCATTTTATGCTTAGTTGCTACATTTTGTGCACTCTGCTGCTTCCCAGAATGCAAGGCTTACCTGGCTACAGGAAGGCATGTAGCCCAAAGTTGCAGTGCACACCTGGTAGCTAGCTCAGCTTAAAGGTTTTCTTTCTCTATTTATCCATCCATCTGACACACACTGAACATGACCCCTACAGCACCTCCTGTGGGTCTACAACAGGGGTGGGCAACTCCAGGCCTCGAGGGCCGGTGTCCCTGCAGGTTTTAGATGTGTCCTTGAACCAACACAGCTGATTTAAATGGCTAAATTAGCTCCTGAACATGTCCTGAAGTTCTCCAGAGGCCTGGTAACCAACTAGTTATCAGATGTGTTGACCCAAGGTGAGATCTAAAACCTGCAGGACACCAGCCCTCGAGGCATGGAATTGCCCATCCCTGGTCTACAAGAAGGCACGCCAATGTCTTCTCTTTGGGTGTCACCTGACTGGGCTCTATGGGCTAGGGCTAAGGCTCGGCCACCAGCCGCCCTCCCTCGACAAGGAGCAAAACAAACCAGAGTTTGATTTTAAGCGGGGCAGGTGTGAAAACACTGTGTATGCATGTTTTTCCATGCTTATGAGCCTGTTTTTTTTTTTTTTTTTAATGAAAGCCACAAATGAGAAACTTGTGGTTTCACTTTTGTGAATATGCTGTTTAAATAATATGAATTGAACATTTTATCTTTATCTGTACTCTGCTTCGGTCTCCAGTTTAACCGAGGTGTCAGGGAGTACCCCGTCGACTGCAATGAGCTCCACACGACCTCGTCACACCAAGTCTATGTCATCATCAGGGCATCCTTCAAAGAGCACACTGCCCCCCATCGATGACAACACAGAGCTTAAAGCCAGGTGAGCAGCCGAGTAGGTGATGGAGATTGCAATGGTGTATTTTTTTTAAGTTAAATGTCAACATGATGATTTAAAATCTCAGATTTATTTTCAAATTTTACAATTAAAAAGGAAGAAAATAAATCTCCATAGTAGGGCTGCAAAGATTCAAGTAACTTAAATAACTCAATTATAAAAGAAACTTTCAGTGCTTTGTTTAATCCATGACTGTATGGCGCTCAGTCGTCACCATCTAACCAGTTTAACGTGGGGCCGGAATCGGTCTGCATACACCGCTGTTATCGTGTT
Source organism: Pundamilia nyererei (assembly GCF_000239375.1). Lineage (NCBI taxonomy): Eukaryota > Metazoa > Chordata > Actinopteri > Cichliformes > Cichlidae > Pundamilia > Pundamilia nyererei. The sequence continues at coordinate 1,316,422 of NW_005187550.1, read as the reverse complement.
ATGGTGAGCTCAGGTGGAGTGAAATAAAACGTTTTTCTAGCATCCAAAACCCGCTCGTTCTTATAATCAACTTTAAAACCTTTACTGGGAAAAAGCTGATAGCACTCGTTAACCAAACTATGTGTTCATCAAGCGCCATTGTGAAGAAAAGAGAACTTTGCTCCCATCCACCACCGTTTCTTTTACACAGCATGAATTCTACAGAGGTTAAAATAAAAGCACGTGTGTAGGAAGTGAGATGAACAGATGAACTTTTAACTTTTAAAGTCTGGCGCGATGTTTAACTTAGCCAGCTTGCTGTAGGATGACGGCAGTTGTCCTACTTTTCATTGGAGTGATACCTGTGACTCTGAAGGGGGCAAAGACCATATTTAGTTTAAGGCTTTAGGAACATAATTTTCTGGGTTACTTAATATAGAATATAACACTCACAGATACACATGGACATCGTGAACACACACCAGATCTACCTCATTCAGGAGATTTGGTACTATCACCCCCCCCCCCCTTTTTTTTTTTGACTCGCATTTGACATAATGTTCTTTTAAAAATTGTATTTAATATGGCACATAAATGATTATTTTTTCTTAAACACATGCAAAACGTTGCAATTTCTAATCAATGAAATAACTGATAGAGTACTTGATTACTGAAATAATAATCTGTACGTATGTCCAAACAATGGTAAGAATTGGTATATGCCTTGATAGCTGTGGCTCAAAAATAATCATGAAACAAAAATAATCATTATGTTTATTTTCACAGCTCATCATGCAGGTGCTCCTCAACATTTAACAATGAGAATCACAATGTTGAGCAAATGTCCTTGGGTCATGACTTCAGAAACAAATTACAAACATCTGTTGGAACAGATATATTTTTGCACCTTAGTTATTTATTTTTTTTATCCATTGCTTTGAAATGGAACAATTAAATGTACGGTCTGTGTCTTTAAAAACTGTCTGATGGTCACAAACTGCTGTTTTACCCTGCACGCTCACACAGTCATTCAGATTCAGCAATGGCGTTAAAAATGTACTTTTCATCGAGAAATACCATAACTTCATTCTAAAATACAAACATAAATGTGCCAGATGTTCATCTCCTCCTCTGTGTTTTTCTGATTCTGCAGCTCATCTCCACGCGGCCCCTCCACCTCTCCGTCTGCACACAGTATTAGCACCCCAGAGAAGAACCGTTTCCCCCGTGGTACCACCAGTCGCAGCACTTTTCACGGAGCCCAGCTCAGAGACCGCCGCAGCGCCACCTACAACGGACCTCCAGCTTCACCCACATTGTCTCATGATACGGGGGCTCTCGCTCAACAACGCAGGGGCACCTCTACAGGGATCATTAGCAAGATCACCTCCAAGTTTGTCCGCAGGTCAGTGCTTTGTACCTTAGAGTCGTTGCACCCAGCAGTTATTGTACCACCGTGGTCTCAGACTCAGAGCTACATGTTAAACAAATATTTGACTGAGAACAGCTCAACGCTTTCAAAACTGCAGGATGTAAAGCCATACTTTACTCATTTATACTTCCTTTGTGCTAAGGTGCTTTTATTATTGAAGGGAAATGCAGGTTCTACAGGGAGAAACATTCATGTGCTCCTGGTGTAGTCCCATTTCCAGATCAGGAAGTCGTTCTTCCTGCTTTGTTTTGTTCAAACTTACAGTACTGTGCAAAAGTCATGAGCCACCGCTCGTTTCTTCTTATTTTGCTTGGATAATGGAAGACAAGTGCAGTGATTTACTTAAATGTGCAAACATACATGGAAATAACATCTGGTTTGACCACTTTTATTTTTTCAACACAACCTCTGTCTTGTAATTTCTTTAAGTAGTCTTGAGGAATATTTCTCCAGGCTTTCTAAAGGACATTCAGAGCTCTTCTTTGGGTGTTAGCTGCTTTTTTTTTCCTGCCATGTAGAAATAATGTTTGGTTTGATGCTCTGAGGTGGCAAATCCACGACTGAATCTGTGTTTTGTTTTCTATTCAAGTAGTATGCTTTAGCTGTGTGTTTGGGATCATTGTACCACTGAAAAATGAAGTCCCTGCCAACCAGACATTTTTCAGATGCTGTTGCATGCAAATTATTCTATTTTTGACAGGATCCCAAACCCCACTGGCTGAAATGCAGCCCTAAACCACAACAGGAGACTCCAGCATGTTTTACAGAAGACTGTAGACACTCGCTCCTGCCATCCTTTATACTTATTGATGGCAATTTATACCAAAACGCTCCTTGAAAACAAATTATAAAGAAATGAGCAGTAACTCAAGATTTTTGCACAGTACTGTACATTAATTATCTAAATCAGAAAGTCACTTTTCTTTCTAGTCTGACACCAAATTAATATACAGTTATTTTTTAAATAGATTACAAGGCAGTTCAGAAAAGGACTTGAGTTTCCTTCCATGCTAGCAGCTCTGTAAGGCTATACTTGGTAAAAACATGCTAACAGGCTCACATTAACAATACCAGGTGTTAGCTTTATCATGGTCACTGTGTAAGTTTAACAAAATAAAAAATACAGCTGAGGTGAGGTGAATTATGTTGCAGGTATCAGTCATTGGACAAATTATTAGATGCATTCAAATCTCGATACACAACAAAAATCATCCCTGGACATACTGTGTGTCTCTGTGTAAAAGTTACTGAAGTGATTAAAGGAGTTGCGACGTTTGTTCGGATTCCTTTATGTAACTTTCCGGGTATAAAAATGAAGGAAGCGTCACGCTCTCTGCCTGTTTACTATAAATGCTGCATAGTTTTCCCCAGTCCTCTGTGAATATCACACATCCACACTGCCACCCCTCGTCATCCATACAGCAGTTAGCACCTTCACGCTGGTCCATCTGGTGGAGGCTCACAGCTTTCTCTCCTTTTCTCCCCGCCTAGAGCTCTGTCTTTCAGGTCGACCCAGAGGTAGGAGAACATAACGCTTGCTGCACTTGTCACCCCCGTCCGAAATAAACCAAACCTCTTTGTGCCCACTATGACCTTGGCCCGTGTTTCCTTAACCCCTTGCGTACTTGCCCACTACACCACGTCCTTGCCTACTGACACCCTTTGTTATGCAGTTGTATTTCCCTCCCTTGTGTCCACTGCCTCTTAAACAAACCTCACGGCTCACCAGCTTCTTCTGTACTAAGCCACCAGATATCTGCTTCTCAAGTTGCTAGCTTTCCTCTCCTTATTCTCCCCCATCCTTTGGCTGAGCTTAACAGAAAAGACCAGGCAAAAATCCAGAGGCCGAATGGACTGTCTAGAAATGCTTTTCCGCTCTTTGCAGATCAGTGGGGATTAAGGAAAGGTAGCGTATTGTAGATGGGATGATGCATTTGGTTAATGTGAGCTATAATAGAATGACCCTCAAAACAAAGACCGTCACAGTCACCTCATTGTGTGCTGAACCCTGATACCCAGGAGTGTGGATTCTTTCCTGGCATGATGCCTGACACCCCCTCTGTGTCCAGTCATGATGGGGGTGGTGTTTAGTAGTGAGTCGGGGCGGGGCTGCATGTGTTGATATGATCCCAATGGAATAACGAGTCTGTTCCTGGTTTATTTCAGGGTACCTAGTGAGGGAGAGGCCAGTGCCAGGACAGAAACACCAAGGTAAGAATTTGTGAGATGTCAAGTTCACAGAGAATGTGAAACCCACCTCTGCCTACTTCCCCTGTCCCCGCTCTCACTCTCTCCCTGATGGTTTCTTGCTCAGGAGTGCGTCTGGTGACACTAAGGAGGACGGCAGTCGGGATTCAAAGCCTCGCTCCCTGCGTTTCACCTGGAGCATGAAGACCACCTCCTCCATGGAGCCCTCGGAGATGATGAGGGAGATCAGAAAAGTCCTGGACGCCAACAGCTGCGACTACGAGCAGCGCGAGCGCTTCCTGCTTTTCTGTGTCCATGGCGACGCTCGCCAGGACAATCTGGTCCAGTGGGAGATGGAGGTGTGCAAGCTGCCCCGCCTTTCGCTCAACGGCGTGCGCTTCAAGAGGATATCGGGCACGTCCATCGCCTTTAAGAACATCGCCTGCAAAATTGCCAACGAGCTCAAACTGTGACAGCAGATGGAGCCCCAGTCAGTCTTTTCTCTGGTCGCAGTCTCATCTCATCACTGGATTAGTGTCGACTCGCAGGACAAAATTCAGCACTGATGGTCCTCGCCATGCAGTATCAGGGTGGACTCGGCTGGTAAACGTGCAATACTGGCCACGAATGTACTGTACAGGGTAGTGGATCAGAGAGATATTGCAAAGTTTAACGTCTGTGACGGAGAGATAGCAAAAAAGAAAACATTAAAAAAAAACCGGCTAACCCAGCTTTTTTTTTCTCCTTCCGTCCGGCCCTCTGTCTCTCTCTTTCTCTCTCTCATCGGCCCGCTGCTCCACGTCAGAAGACGCATTTATGTAACACATGCAGTATGCAACTGAAGATGACCATCCTGCAATAATGTTTTCAGTCTTCTTTTTCTAAACGCCTACTACAAGATCTACTCTCCTCGCTGAATAACCATTAAACTTACCGTATGCTAAACTAGACGCTTTTCCACCTGTGTTAAGTCAGTATATAGATCAGGCTGGAGCCCATATGTAAAAAGAGAATTGTACTGTATGCATAACATCTGCAGGTACTGTATTGTACTGTATATTAATTTAGCGTTCTGTACAGACTTTTATTGTTAATACTGTCTTTTTTTTTTTTCATGGGATTTGAGTTCTTTCCTAATATAATTGATGTCTCTTGGAGCATTAATCTTTCACTCTGTTTTTTTTTTCTCTTCTCTTTTTTTCTTTTTTTTAAGAGCCACCATATGGAAATAGTGTTTTCAATTTTATTTAAAAAGCACTAAATTATTTTGTGGAAAATTGAGGGATTTGTTCCCTTGCCTTTTATGTTATATTTTTTTGCCTATGGAAAAAAAACACTAAGTTGCACCACATAGACTTGAGTAGTAAGTTCAGTTAAAACTGAAATTGTGTTCACTTTATTTTCTCTCGGCAGTAGGTTGGTGATTTGGGGGTCCTGCTGCAATTGCACAACTTTTCCAGGGTGATGTGTATGAACATGAGAGTATGCACCTGTATTTCTTTGATGTTAGTTTGGTAGTCCTCAATTGCGAAGAAAAAAAAAACAGCAGGGTTTAAATTGGTTTACTTTAGAAAGCGCCTGACAGGATGATACATGACGTGTTGATCGCCACGACGAGGCATTTTATTTTTTCTTTGATGGAGCCTTTCTAAAGAGCCTGATTTAGTCCTGCCACCAGTGTGATTGTGCAGGTACTTGTATCTCCTTGCTTGTGTGTTAATTTTCTTTCTTTCATTTTTTTTTTTTTAATTTCAGCGGATTTTATTGTATTTATTCCATTACATTGTAATGTGCTGCTTTGTAGATTTGAGGCGTGCACTTTGTTGGAGAAAATAAAAAGGATTTTATTTGTTTGTATTTATTTTACTCCTATTTTTTTCATATCTGACATAATTACACATCCAGGGTTCAGGACAGTTTGCCTCATTTAGCTTAAGTGCTGTGCAACAGTCTCGAGTCACCACTGATTTCTTTACATCCAAGGAGCCAGATGTTCTTCAAATTTTTTTAAGTAGTCTTGAGCAGTAGTTCTCCTGGCTTTCTGCAGGTCCCTCGCCATCCTTATTTGGACACTGAAACCACAGAGCCTATGAACGATTTCAAAGATCACAGTTTGACAGGCATAAAATAGTATTTGTGTACAAATAAGATGTTTCCCAAACAGTTATTGCTTGAAAAATGACTTTAAAAAGGCCTTGAAAAATTCTAAGACATGTGGAGGACAAAAGAAATGGAAGGCATACATTTTTTTAACCAATTAACAGTATCTGAGTGTGATGTCATTAAGCAACAGAAAATGAAATCCAGCAAAGACCCGACACAGGACCAAAGAGATTCAAATGGCCCTTCAGTTGATCCATTTGCTCTTAACTGAAGCTTGATCAGAGGTCTCAGTGGAAGGATGGCTGTGAGAAAGCCATTCTTAGGGAAGGGTGAAGTGTGCCAAATTACAGAAGAACTGGACTGAAAATCTGAACCACTTTTGATGTATAATCAGTTCCATGTATGTTTGAATAAATTGCCCTTTCCTATCAAAATATAAAGAAATGAGGATTGGCTCAAGACTTTTGCACAGTACTTTAGTTATGCTGTTGTGTTTTTGGCTTTAAGTATGTCACACTGAAGACATATCATGCTACACAGCACTAGCAGGGAACTCCGATGAAATGTTAAGCTTTATTGACTCTAAATTGCATGATATCAATCCTAATTATGACACAGTCAGTCACATTAGTCAAAGGTAAAGCATTATGACAAATGTCCTCCTTCATTTCAGTGCCCAAAAATGGTTGAAAATACCTTCAATAGTTCCCAGTTGTGAACAGCTGTATTTTCAATACTTTAAACATTATGCAAACTATTACAATAAAAGCATAAGCTGCAAGGATATACAAGTAGACTCTAACCTTTGATATTTTCCAAATCAAAGGCATCATTTCAAATCATTCTCCAACAATTATCTAATAATAATCTGTCGCGGTCGTTGGTAAACTCTTAAAAACTCTTAAAAGCTTCATTTACAAATGGAAAGACAGGAAAAATGTAAACGTTTCATTTTGGCAGATTTCTTCAGTTAAACATGTTAATAGGTTAAAAAGTACACTTTCATTTGTTTCTGTAGATAAATATATGACATTAGAAATGTATAAACATTGAGTGACACAAAAGGCTGAACACACATTAAAAATTAAAAAGTTACTGGCCAGTGTTAGATGTATTAGTGAACATAGATCTGCATTTATTGGGATGGGACGGCCCGTGTAAGGCCCTGGTCATGCATTAATGACTTGACAACATATGCGATCTAATCCTAACTTGAGGTGCATGCACTGGACTCAAAATGCATCTCGGTCATATGCTTGGTTGAGATGCATACATTTATCCTTTAATCTACTGTGCACTAATTTAACTAGAAGAGTTTGAAAATCAGTAGGAGTAATGGCTGCTGTTCTCAAGTTAGGATCAACGCTTTCTGAGTTGTTCAGCACTGCATCTGCTGCAACAGCCTGCTGTCTAGACAAAAAAAAAAATCACAAAATTCACCCACCAACCAATCTGCAACAGAAGAAAAATTAGCTCAGTTGCTCAGATCGATGATCCGGTGCTCATAGATCTGAGTTTTCCCTTTGAAACTGGAGGCCAGCAGGAATTGACGGTTGTCTATGGAAACTGGAGAGAAGGCCCTCGGTGCCTGTATGTTCAGCTCCTGAAATCGAACAAATTCGCCCTTCTTGGCATCCCAGCGGTAAACCTGGGTGAAAGAGTAATCGCTGCCAAGGATGGCGTATTGCCAGTTTCCCACAGCGAAGGGCTGGAATACCATGGAGCCACGAGAAGGCATGGTCTGCAATTCCCTAAAGAGGGCCCCGTCCCAGCGCATCACTTTGGAGTCACCAATGAAGCGCGTCAGGCAGATATACAGGTCGTTTTTGACCTGGAAATGTTTCACAGCGTAAACATCCTCCATCTCTGGGATGTCGGTGCGCCTGTCAAACATCTTGGTGCCTTTGTTCCACTGGTAGATGACGGGCCTCTGGGAGCTGCTGGACAGGATCAGGTGAGGCTTGGAGGAGATCTCCATGTACTCCACATCGGTGTCCCGATACCACTGGTGGAGGGACTGATGCCAGTAGAAGCCATTTCCGTTCCACTTGTAAATGGTGGTGGACCCGGCCTTGGAGCTGTCCGCTATGACGAAGAAGAATTCGCCATCGATGCGGAACGTCTCAACGTCGTTTGGTTTGCGGATTCGCAGGATGTCGATGCCTTGGAGCTTGATGAATTTGTTAGCGGACGTGTCACGCTTGTAGATGTGCGAGCCACCAAACAGCTGAGCCACAATGATAAAAAGCTGGTTGTCAATGACCAGGGGTTTGCAGACCACCGTGGATGTACCTGGTGAAGCAGAAGACAGGATAAAAAATAAATATCTTTCACCTCCAATAATTATCTCCATTGAGAGGTTTGAATCACCCCTCCTTTCAAACTTGCACAGCCCTTTTCCAAAAAAATGCATCTTTCACTTACTCTCAATAAAATCAAAGTTTCTGAAGACCATCTCCACGTGATCCCACTCTAGAAAGCTGCACTTCCCACTGAAGGGCTGAGCGAACACAACGTACTGGTCATTCCCAAAAGAAAATGCTTCCACTGATATGGAGTTAAAATCCATGGACTGGTAGGATTCAAACTCTGCAAGTGAAACAAAAAACACCCACTTGAAATAACTTTTTTTTTAATCCAGTGAAACTTTGAGAGAAAACAACTGCATTTATTGTACTCCACCTGTGGTGATGCAGTCGAATGACTGTGGCAGGAGGTCGTTGATCTTTTTGTCGAGCTGCGAGGCCGGGCCTTTACAGTAAATCTGATCCACGGTGGCATTGGTGCTGTATATCCACTCCACCAGCCATTTGAGCTTGCAGTCACAGGTGAACTGGTTCCCCCTCAAGTCTCTAAAGGGAAAACACCACCAAACTAAAGTCCGCATGCTGTATTAAATGCATTCAGAAAGGCCTCTGCTTTATGAATGCATTTAATTCCCAAAAGCTGGAGTTACTGAAGTGTGACTACTGTTAGCTTTGCTCTGTGGCCCTCACAGCTTCAATCTTTGCCCTCATTATCATCAAGGGGGACTATAAAGGAGAACCGGACATCTTCAGTGGGTGATAGATTGCAAACTTATCTCTTTCCTCACTGCTGCATGCAATTTTAATAGTGTTAAAAGCACCAGCTGCCCACACATTTTTCGAGCCTCGGCTGAAGTGGAATAATGATACAGTGTTCTATATATAGAAGGCTGCACAGAAAACTCATTTATCTCAGTAGCACGCATGTAAATTGAAACGCAATGAATCTCTTTGTTAGGCAAAGGTAAAATTCATACTTACACTTTTGTCAAGGCCTCGAGACCCTTGAACAAATCTTTGGGCAGCGTCTCAAGATTATTGTAGGCCAGACTCCTGAAAATAGAT
>NW_005187550.1:1301603-1307254 GCF_000239375.1 Pundamilia nyererei | reverse complement strand
TATTTCTGTATGTACACAGATATCTGTTAAGAAGCTTGGGGCACATATTGCCACCCTGGAGAGTACAGCAGGAACATTGCTTATTGTGGGTTTGAGGAAACATTAAGCTATTTTTAGCACTGCCTCCTCAGCCATTTTATGGCTTTCTCTGCTACAATGAAGACGGTGGAAAAAAGGCTTTTTCCTGTTGAGAAGACTTGGGTAGTATTTTATAAGTTTCTTTAGAGCCTTATCTTAAATATTATTGCATCAATAAAAGAAAATCTCAGAGCGTTTTTAACTTATAATGTACTTTCACAAATCTGTAATGAAAGAATATTATACTTTCATTTACAGTGGACATTGACGGTGGCGGGATTTGCTTCGTAATCATATTCATAACAGCTGCACAATGTTGGGAGAAGTGTCTATGTGGCAATACAAGTTGCGCAATAAAAACTGTCAGCGTTTTACTGGAACAGTGCTTGTCTGCACCTGCACATAGATTACAATGTCTGATGCAAATGAGAGAAAGCTTCTCTTGTTCTCCCTCTTAAAGCAGGTCACCAGTGATTAGATTTTTAAATTAAATAGGTCACAAAATTAAATCCCCGTGCAACTGTAGTGTTTGCTTCTTTAATACCTCTAGTAAAAAAAAGAAAAAGTACTTACAGGTGTACTAAGGTTTTCAGTCCACGAAAAGCATGCGCTGATATCGAATTGATTTGGTTGTTTTCAATGAATCTGAAAAGTTGATGGATAAAATGCAGGAGACGGGAGATAATGTCAGGCAAATGCAACAAAACAATCACAAAATCAAAAACAAAAAAACAAAAAACCAACTTGAAGGATAATTTTGTACCAACTACTCACAGATATTCTAGGTGAGGAAGACCAATGAATGCATCCTCATTTATAGATTCCAGGTTGTTGGCTGTGAAGAGGCTGCATGGAGAAATCTCAAGTTAATATTTTTACTATTCAGGGTCAGCGAGTGGATAATAAAAATACATCTTGCCTAATAGACAACCATTGTTGCTAACTGTAAACCACATACTTTTAAGACACGGATCTGTGCTCTCTGAGGATTCCTGCAGGCCTGCATGTCTGTTTTTAGACACACAGTGTCTCTGTCAGTACTCCACCCAATGAGGAAATGAATTCCCTCATCAAAAGAAGGAATTACCCGTAAATTACTGGATTCACATTATTATACACAGAGACATTTTAATGTAAGGCTTGGAAGAAAGCCTAGCAGAGAGATTTAAAATCACCATGCCATGAAAAAGGATGCAGGAAAACCACGTTTTCAGCAAATGATTTTTTGGGTTTAAGGCTTCTCCAACCTAATCATTAGCCACAGCAACACCCGTTCTATCATAATGTGTAGCATCATTGAAGGGGGAAATGTCTTGAACATTAAACATGGCGTTGATCAGCTCACAGAGTGCAAGAAAAGCAAGAAAAAAGTAAAAACTCCTAAGAGATTTCTCACAGGAGATGCAGAGCAGGCGTGAGGATGAAGCTCTCTTTCGGAATTTCAGTGAATTCAGACTTGACAAATGATCTGTGGGGGGGAAAACACGACACACACACGCATACTGTTTAGGCTTACAGCACAGACTGACGATCACTTATTGCAGTCTGTTCCTTGGATATGCAATTATTTTGCAGCATTGGCGGAAAAATCCACGTCTTAACCAGCAGGTAGAGCTAAGCATGTTGCGTTCATCGCTGCAGTGGGTTTTTATTTCAAAACAATATTAAATAGAACTTACAAAGATGTGATTTCTCGGGGAAAGCTGCGAGGGATGAGTCCTGCGCTTTCGCACAGCGCGTTATCTTTGGAACATGTACACACTAAGGGACAGCGAGGCGGCTTGGGTCTCCTGCTGTCCACTAGAAGTATAACTGACGCCACCACAAGTAAGCCGAGCCAGAGCGATCTGCTGGGTATCTTGTGTGTATGTTCCATCCTTGAGATCCGCAGCGGGCACAACTTGCGCGTCGAACAGCCCTACACATGAACCAGGGTCTCCGCTGTGGTTCCTCTCCCACCGCTGCTGCAGCCGCTTCTGCCTGGAGGCCACGCGAATGTCCGCTCTTGTTTATCTCCGTGCGCCACCGCCGCTCTGGAGGTGATAAAACCGGGCGACCCGTGCGCCCACAGCGCCGTAATTACACCGAACCTCCAGACGAAAAGAAATCTAAACCCTCCGAGACAAAAGCAATAATAATAAATATATAATGTGACGCTTGCTGTGGAGTCTTGAAGCTCAGGAATATTCCAGCTGGCTCGGTGACAAACGCGGTGTGAGGGCAGGTGGGGATCCCAACGGGAGCAGACGGAGCATCTTCATCCAAAACCACGCCTATGATTTCAGCAAACGCCACTCTCTTCGTGTCAGGGTCTTGGAGGATTCCGCCCAATGGGCAACGGAATTGTGCAATTTTTTTCGTGAATCAGCGGGAGAAGAAGAAGCTCTGACATGAGCCAGCGGACTGTCGTCTGTGGCGCAGACGCACACGAGCGTTCTATGCGGGAAGCGGATGGGAAACCCGCTGACAATTAATTGTGATTATGGAAATGTAGCTGCAACATTTGGCTCAAAACCAGATGTTGACTGTCAAAACGCTGCCGTTACAAATCACGGGTTCTTTGGTGCCGATAAAGTCACCGAAACTTTGTGCTTTCTTAAATATTCCCATATTTGTAAAATGTTGTGGGTATATTTCCTGGTTTGCACTCGGTTTCCATGACGACTGGAGGATGCAAAGTATTTCTGACCTGTGGTGGAGGGGTGTGGGGAAACCCTCCTGTCACTCTGACATCTGTTCTGCCTCAGTACCATCCCCCTCATCCTCTTAAACAAAGGGCAGGTTAAACGGTCTCTAAAATACACTCGTCTCTTTTCATGCTTTAATACTGCTGCAAGCCACCACCTTCACAGTTTTATTGCAGTTTTTTCTTAATCTTCTATGCCAGACACTTGCTTGTTCAGGAGGGTGCTCTTGGAGCCCTATAAGGCTGTCATCATCTCATTTCTTACTTCTGATTAAAATGTTTACTCACTGTGGCTGTCAGGCCTGCATGCTTCTGACCCATCTTGGTACAAATATGCGCAGGCCTTTTGAAAAGTGCACAAATACTCACATGATTACATACTTGATATCCTGCGCATGTTTACAGTGATATTACTAATGCAAGAGAATTAGAGGAGCGTGATCCTCCTCTGGGAGGTTTGAAAAATGAAGCTGGGAAGAATGAAGCTATTAGGCTGCTTCTAAGAAGTATCAGCAGCTGCTGGACCAGGGAGAGAACAGTGGATATTATTGTGTGTGCTGCAAGATGTTGTGTAGTGTCTGTGCTTCATAAATGTCACCATTCATCACTAGAGTAGGACACAGACTTTCCAGTAACAATATGACCACAGTGAGTCAAGTGTTTCTCACTTTTTAATATGTATTTGGAGTTTCCTGTAATAAACACTGATCACTGACTACATTAGACTACTGTGTAATATTTTGTAGATTTCCCCCTTTTCACCCAAATAGCCCCTCTCCTAAGTCAGGGCGTTGACACAGGACCTCTGTGGGTGTTGTGTGGTTTAGGGGTGGAGTCTCAGTGGATCAGCCCTGTTCTGGCACATCCCCCAGATGCTCTTGCATTGAGATCTGAGGAGTTTGGAAGCTGGGGTGGCTTTTGTTGTGTTATTTGAGTCATGCCATAACAGTTATAGCAGTGTGACATCATCCTGATGGGAGATGCTGTTTTTTTGTGCACTGGTATGAAGGGCTGGAACAATGTTTACATGGGTGGTAAGTGTCACTGTAGCACGATGAATCCAAGGACTCAAGCAGAATAATGCCCGTGTAACAAATTATTCAGCGTTACTAACTTCACCTTTCAGTGCTTTTTAAAATATTGTTATTGATCATTGTTTGGGCCTGTATTAGCTTGTGACCTGACTTATCTGCCCCTTTACCTAAAGATGCATGAATAAAATTATTCTATTTGTGGATATGTTCAATCTTCACCCAATGGCTGTGGGTAAAATAGAGCCATTCTGTCTGGCAGTCTACACAAATGAGCTGAACTCCCCACTAGAGGGAAATGCTGAGCAAGGTAGATATGTTTAGTTGTCAGGTGGACTCACTAGCTTCATAAAATTCTTTCTCTAAGATTTACACCTTAAGGGGAAGAGAGCATCATCCACAGGGAGCTTTTCTACATGACTATCAAGATTTTAAATTGCTAGAGGCTCTCCCGCTCTGATCTTGAGCAAACTGAGTGAATGCACTTGTTTTGCAGGTCTGCCATCTTGTCAGCCCACAGAGTAGGCATACCTACTATATGAAAATATAGCATAAAACCTCAATTAAATGAAAAATGTAAACAAATAAAGCTCAAAATTATGTTTTGATGAACGATGAAATTACATCTTAGGATCCTTTCCTGTCCATCAGTGATTAAATGATGAAGAAGTAGAAGATGCTAATTATTGTTATGATGATATGATTATGAAAGTGTACACTGTGCCAAAAACACCCCGTAAAGCTTTTACGAGCAGCTGCTGCTCAAGAACTGCCCATCCAAGGCCTCCCTGCTGTTAAACTTACGCTGCCACCATAAGAGCGCGAAAAGACAATTAAAATCACGATTTACGAGATCTGCAAAAATATTTATATTCAGTAAACAAAAGCAGAGGAATAAATAACATTTGATTCCCTAGAAAAAAGCTAGATAAATATAACTGTTTATTTCTTTTAGACAGAACAGTCAGACCATAGCTGTCTGCAGCAGTTTGCTCAGCCTTGGATGCAGAAACCAAACAAATGTTTTGTGGACAAATCACAGCTGACATGAAGCTTGACATCCTGATCTGTTTCAGTCTGGCTTTAACAACATCATCTACGTGGTGCATCAGCTTACCAGAACAGTTTGCATGTCATTTGATTTGGACTCTGTCTGGCACATGAGCATTTCCTTAACAAACATCTTTCCTCCACCTATACTATTCAGTTTGGTTTTTTTACTATTTAGAGTGAATAGCTAAAGAATGGTGTCAGAGCCTGTTGTAAGAGAGAAAGACAAAAACAATCTCTTCCATCCATTAAGTTTCTCCATAAGATATTGTGTAAAATGACAAATACAGTATATTAATTATGTATTTTTTGAAATTATAAATTTGTGCAGTTAATAAAAATTCCACTACTTGAAATATGTGTGTAATGGTTTAAAAGAAAGATTCCTCAGTTTAATCCTGGGAAGGAGGCACACATTCTTTTGTGGTTGCATCAGGATGGGCATGTGGTGTAAAAGATGGTCATTAGAGTTTACAAGAATTGATTTCATACCGTGCAGTTCAAAGAAAGGTTCCAGTCTTTCATATAGAACAAGTGAATCAGTCATTTGGGAAACAGCTAAAGGGTTATGATGCTGTTACAACCTTTGAGACAACAGCATAAAAAAGTCAGAAATGCCGTGAAACACCAGGTGGACAACTCAGGAGGATAAGAAATAAGTTGGTCAAACAATATGCAAAACCTTTTGGCAGTATTTGAGCCAAAAGCACAACAGACAGACAGACAGACAGACAGACAGACAGACAGACAGACAGACAGACAGACAGACAGACAGACAGACAGACAGACAGACAGACAGACAGACA
>NW_005187550.1:1297016-1301583 GCF_000239375.1 Pundamilia nyererei | reverse complement strand
AGATAGATAGATAGATAGATAGATAGATAGATAGATAGATAGCCCTCAATAACCTTTTGGAAACACTGCTTTTGACACTAATGCAGAATCCTGTAGGTGTTGCATTCACACTCTTTGTCTTATATGTGATGTGTACGGTATGTTGTACATCAAAAGCCACCAGACATACATGCTTTGCACTATTTCAGGAATGTCAAACTTAATGTCCGGTGTCCAAATTTGGCCTGGCAAAGACTCTAATCTGGCCCACTGGAAGGCTTTAAACATTTTGTAAAAATAATCAAGCTTTATAGCCTAATGAAAAAGACCTCCACCACAGCCATTCATACTACAGTAAAGTAATGAACAAATATATGAACAATTAAGGAACTGACAAAATGCCTGTTTTTTCACTACTATAGAAAAAAAACATGTTCTGTTTTATATTTACAAGACAATCTGAATAACAAGCTACTAGAACGTTTTCTGTAATTTTTTACATTTATTTCTTCTAATTTCTTACCATGTCATGCTGACAGATTCATTTAATACAGCAGCATTTCTTAGTCATGTAGGAAAATAAGACATATGGTTGAAATTGCACTTCTTTTTCTTATATTAAGATATCTCAAATGTGTATTTAGACTTCTTTACACAGAGAGAAAGAAGAGTTTCACTGGTGTGGCCCACTAAAGGTGAAAGTGGGCTGTATGTGGCCCCGCAATGTAACATGAGTTTGACATCCCTGCTCTATTTGACACGATTATGGATGTATTCCCAGTGTTCACCCACTGGTGGGTCTTTTTCTCACTGGAAACACAACTGAGCCACAGCAGCGTTTGCACCAGCTGTTCTTGAACTGGCAGACCGATTAGAGGATGGGATTGAGCGCTGAATTTGCCAGAGTGAACGTCACCACCCAGAAGAACATGGTGGAAGAGACATATATGTGACCCTGTATGTTGTGGGCCAGTATGACGAAGAAGATAATGAAAATAGGGCTCCACATGACTAAGAAGGAAAGCATCAAGACCAGCATAGTACGGAACAGCTTCATATCCTGGCGGGAGATGTAGTAGTGAGGAGAGTCTCCATTGGGGTGCTGACGGTCTCTGGGTCAGAGCCTTAACCTGCAATTTTTAGCAATCTGGAACAGAAATACAATATTTGATACAATGCAAAAACCTGTGGTTACAGAGACATGATGAAACCATTTACACACCCTGATTGAGCTGTATATGGATTTACACATGAAGCATGGAAACAGTGTTATTTGTCTCATCCATAAAGTCTACTGAGCGCTAAAATCAATTTGCAGCTGGTCACCATGTTCTTCTGTTCTCTGTGTCACACTCATGGATACATTGGCATAACTGGTTGCCCAGTTTAGTGTTAACAGTTGATAGCGGAGAGCACTGAACGTATACACAAAGGTAATAATTAGTAAGCGTACATTTCCCCCCCCCCACGGGGACAGAGAAATGTCTAAGAAATCAGGATATCCATGCATTAATTCAAGGAAGAATGCTTATTTAATTAATAATATAAGTATAATGACAGCTGGAAAAAGAAACTGAAGTGGCCAAAAAACATTTTTAGTTTAAAAATTAAGTTAACTCATGTATATTTCTGTCTTCATGTAAGAAACTTGTAAATTGAGAAAACGGTAAATTCAGAGCTGGATTTTTACAATTTGCGTTAGAAGCATAAAAACAGACAACAGCTGATCTGTCCTTCTCCTCGCTGCCTGCCATCCTTAGCAAAGACAGCATTAACCCACCTGCAATATTTTGCTGTAACTAACCAGAATGATGAGTCCTGGGAAAAGGAAGCTCAGGGCAGTGAAGACTACGTTCCACACAATCTCCCCTGCTGGGTCAGGCCACTTGAGAGTACAGATGTGACCGTGTTCCTGCGGAGATAATAACAAACATAGGCATAGCTCTATTGTAGAAATATTTCCTCTTTTTTAAATTCATCCATACCAGCTTTGGGAAATCCACTTCCATCACAGTGAAGAACAGACTGAGGGGGAGGGAGGTGAGTGCAGAGAAAGCCCAGATGAAGACGAGGGTCACAGTCACCATCCTGGGAGCCAGACTTGGCACAGTCTGCAGCCAGAGAATAGCCTGGACTCTCTCCACACTGATCGTGGCCAAGGTTGTGATGGTGACACAGCCACTCATACAGATGACATAGAGCAATGTGTGGCAGGCTGCATACCCCAGCTCCCAGGACACGGTCCAACGCACTGTCACAATCAGCGGGATCATGCTGACGAACAGCAGATCAGCCACGAACAAGTTGAGCGTCAGGATGGTCTTATTGGCAAGCAGCCTGCGTCCACAGGTTACCAGGACTGCAGCTCCTGTATTTGCAGCTACAGAGACCAGAAAAACTGCACTGATAGCTGCGGTTTCCATTATAGTGGTAGCAACCTGATTTGAGTGGTGCAGCTCAGAGAAGAAAGAAAAAAAAGTCAAGTTTCTCAAGTGAAGGGAATGAATGTGAAGGTCTGTATCCATGCAGGCTGAAAAGGTACTAAATGTGAAATGCACACACTGCTCACTCCTGCAGACAAACAGAAAAATGAATGTTGACAGATGCTGATAAGAAGTAAAAGGGAGGAGAAAGGGTGGAGACTAGACTTTCTGATGCTGTTTGCTCTGCAATGCTTAAAAGGAAGTCTTTGCATTTTCACTTTAAGTGATGACGTGATGATGTGCTCACTCACATTTGGACATAAAAACATGAATTTGGTTTGTTGTTTACCTAATAAATAACATATCGTTTTAGTTTAAACTATTTTTTGATAAATTTCTAAAATATGTGTTTTCTTGTTTTTAATGACAAGTAGTCTGAGAAATTTGTTAAGTGCTGCACTTTGGAAATATTTCTAAATTGATTTTATTTTGCTCTTTTCACTGCCTTCTGTTTTAAGCACATAGTTTACATGTAATAAAATGTGCTATAGAAATAAACCTACCACTGCCGTTTGCTAAAACACTTCCTGCTAAAAAGCAACAACACTCAAAACATCAAATAGTTGCTTGTATATTTGTATATATCAGTTGAAACCAAAAATAATTTGAGTGCATCAAAAAAAGATCAATATCAGTAGATTTATTACATGGAGCACAGTCTCGACAGAGTATTTAAACCAAACTTCAAACAATTTTCCAACTAATAGTGTTTATTTTGTACACAAACATGCAAGGTGTTATTCCTCTGCAATCCCTCCGCATCCAGCACAGCTGGTGTGCTAGTCCAGTCCAGATAATACAAGGCCAGTTTAGAGAGACAATCTGTAAATACTATAGAATGAAGACAAGATGTAGCCCTTTACATAGTGCATTTATTGCTAATTACAGATTTCAAGCAGCTGCAACAGTATGCTGCCAAGAGCTGTAAGCAGCTGCAGCTGCCTGGCTGTGCTGGATGAAGCAGAGATTGCTCCAAACTCAGTTACATTTCTGGGGAAATCTTTGCTGTTATGTTTAATCAAAGCTTTGAGGATTCGTTTCAAACACAGCTTAAGCAACTTGTCACATTAATTTATCAAAATAACTTTAATTTAACAACCAATCCATCTTAAAGAAGATCCATCATTAAAGAGCTTCCAGGCTCAGCTCAGTTTAGACAGATTTCTAGATGGTTCATCAGTTCTCGGTGGTGACTGACTGGATACTCGGCCTGGCAGACGGGACACTCCAGGAAGCTTTCATTCATCAAGTTGCTGTGAGGCGAGGACGTCAGGCTGGGTCTGGAGAACTGGGACAGGGGAGGGTTCGTTTCCCCAGAGCTCTGATCCGGCTTCTCTCTCTAACATAAACAACAACATCCATCAGTTACACTTTAGTCCTGGGATTAAAAAAAAACTAACAAAAAAAAAAGAAAACTGCTAAATTTATTCCAAAGTAAATCTTAAAGCTACACTATTTTTTACAATAACAGAGTAGGCTGAGTATGAAAGGTGCTGCTTTTTACTTGATTTTACAACTTGAATTCGTTTTGAATGTTTGCTTTAACTGTGGTTCGTGCAGAAAATTATCAATGGAAGAAATTACAGCAGCAGACACGCAAAGTGAGGAAACATCTGGTGTGCCCAGGTGAACAAAAGGCAGTAAGTACTGAATATTCAGTGACCAGGCAAATAAAAACACAGCTCCAAATGAAAATTAATGTTGCCTGCAACACTGAATTGGTTAAAAAAGGAAAACAAAATACTGGCAGCTGCTAGAGCTACCCCTCAGCCTCCTAGTAGACAAACCTATGGTATCAATTTGAAACTCCTAGGTCATTTCCTTCTTAAGTTATTACAAGATTTTAAGAAAACTTGACCTCTGATCTTGAGGTCGAGATTACAAAATCCTGTGTTGCCTTGTTCATGAGTAGGGATGGGTATCGTTTAGGTTTTATCCGATACCGGTGCCAAATCGGTACTTTTGAAACGGTGCCGGTGCCAGGGTGAAGGGAATATCTGCCATCAAACAAGAGGACAGCTGCATGTAGCTATGATGATGTTTGCTAGTTCACCTTACATGCATTAATGTAATAACGTGGTTAGCCTACTCAACGTAAATTAGCT
>NW_005187550.1:1295166-1296819 GCF_000239375.1 Pundamilia nyererei | reverse complement strand
TGTTTCATCGGATTTGAGGTGTTACCTCCTTTGACAGTATCACAGTATCAGCTTAAAGCACTTGTTGCAGGCTGCTGAGTTTGCACATTTTGCTATGAAGTACAGCCAGACTTTTGACCGCTTCGCCATTGGCCATTTTTAATCTGTAGCTCTGCTCTAAAAGAACGTACGTACCTGGGCCCACCTACTATCCTCGGAAACGTAAAATGATTGGCTAGAAGTGTATCACAGCTCAGGAAAAAAAAGCACCGAAATAAAGCACCGAAATGTGCGCTGCTTTTCGGTCTGGTTACTACTGTTTATGTCAGAATGGCACCGGACACTGGTACCCATCCCTATTCATGAGTTATCATGTTCAGAAACGTTGGCGTCCACACCATGATGGGGTGGGCACTTTTTATCCTTTAAAGGCTGAGGGGTAAAAACTCTATTAATGCAGCTTTAAGTTTGATCACAGATCAATCTTATCATCCTCTGATTAGATACTGACGCCAACCTTTAACTGCTTTGCCACATGGCCTTTTCCTTTTTGCAATGCCT
This sequence comes from Pundamilia nyererei, assembly GCF_000239375.1. NCBI lineage: Eukaryota > Metazoa > Chordata > Actinopteri > Cichliformes > Cichlidae > Pundamilia > Pundamilia nyererei. The sequence goes on along the minus strand of NW_005187550.1, from coordinate 1,296,279 downwards.
TCAGAACTTTGACCATTTGCTTCTTTAAATAAGAGCAATTCTGCCTCTCATCCTCAAGGTCTTGTGAAGAAATCTGGATCTAAAATGTAAAAAATTGTCACTGCGATGAACTGAATGAATAACACTATAATAAAAGAGATAATGTGTGGCTGTAGAAGGCAGGCACAGACAAAACAGAGCACACTGTGTTTGCATACTGCAACCTTTTTATCTCCAAAAGACTTATTAAAAAACACAAACTGGCCATCCTCTGTGCATTGTCATTAATCTGCGCCATCATTAACAATGGGTAAATCAGCAACACGAAACTGCGAAAACTAACAGAAAGTAAATGTGCCTGTCATACCTGTCGCTCTAGGTCTGCAATCTTTTCCTGGTCTGCATGGTGACGATTTAACATAAACCTCTGAAAGAGATTCGCCTGATTGGAGAGTAATTTTTCTGTGATTTCATTGGCTCTTTCTTCCCTCATGTGAGCACATTAAGATTTTTACTTTTTACCTGCAGCTCAGAGTTTCCCGACCTTCTTCTCTCATCATCCAGCACGCCCTGGAGGACTTCTCTCACATCTCTCTGTTGTTGCTCTTCATCCTCAGGGCAATTCTGCACTTCCTGTGTGCTTCTGCTCAACCTTTCAGCTTGCAGCTGCTGTTTGAGCTCCTCCACTTCCCTTTCTCTTTCCTTGCACCTACAGATCATTTTTGCCTGTCAAATAGCTAACCACCAACTTAAGTGGAAACATATAATCATTACAGCCATTCTCAAACTTCAGACTGCTAACCATTTTAAAGTATAAAGATAACCTGTCTGCTTTTGTTTTTGGTATCAAAAAAGGCAGAAAAGAAAATTAAGAATTCCGTTTTAAATCGCGTGGCATCAAGTAGTTCTTAAAGTTAATCCATTTTTAATGGATTATTTAATTGGAATTATAAAATAAGCAAAACTACTGACAATTATAAAATATATTTTCAAATATATTTCAATGTAAAAAGTAGAGATGGCACGATACCACTTTTTTATGTCCGATACCGATACCGATATCATAAATTTGGATATCTGCCGATACCGATATGAATCCGATATAGTGTTTTTTAATCAACAAAACTGTTTTTT
>NW_005187550.1:1285833-1294055 GCF_000239375.1 Pundamilia nyererei | reverse complement strand
GTGAGGTGCTTTCGTGATATTTAATGGATCGGATTACATTTTTTATTTTTCTCCGATATCCGATCCAGTAATTTAGGTCAGTATCGGACCGATACCGATACGTAATATCGGATCGGTCCATCTCTAGTAAAAAGTAACTCCTGGTAGCCCACCTACAATACAGGTACAGTCCACCAGAGGGCTGCAGTCCACACTTTGTCTATTACTGATCTATTTTTTATGCCTTGATTTTTCAAACATACCAATTTTGGGTGATCATCAGATTTTGGTGGGTCACTTCAACTCGTTCCCTCAGTACCTCCAGTTCATCCTTGGCTTTCTGGAGGAGTCTTTCATAATGCTCCTGCATCTGGCTTATTTTCTCTTTCTCTACAATAAGAAAAAGAAATCAAAAATTAAAAGCAGAAGTGGGAAACAAAAGCATGTCTACTCAGATGTGTGCCATGTGGCATTAAAAAAAGATAAATGAAGCACATGAGGACACATTCTGTTACAGTGGGCTACTATTGGACAATCTTGATATCTTAAAAACTTGTTGTGACAGACTGCTGCCCCTTGTCGCCCCAGTGGTGAGTGTCCGCTGCCCACTATCCTCTTGGCTCACCGTCTGAATGGTCCTCATTGTGCTGCTGTGAACGGGCCTGATTGGCTTCATTCAGCTGCTTCTCCAGCCATAACATTCTGGCCAGAATCGCCCTCACATAGGCCTCTCTCTGCTGGTCATACTCCAGCCACTGCTTGTTTTTTTCCAAGGCCTCAGGGCATTGAATGAAATAATGAAAAGCACATAAAAGAAAAGACAGAAACAGATCTTTGCCAGAAAGATGTCTCCAAACCACAAACACTTAGTACGACATGTATACTGTAGCCTGACTTGTAAGTAAAAATGGACTAAAAGAAGATTAAGGGGAAGGATAGGAGTGGATAGAAAAACACAGGGGGCATTTCCCAGCTGTGCCAAGAAAACACTTACATCTCTGAGATGAATTTGGACCTCTGCCACAGCTTCATTACTCGTGGAAACCTGTTCATCAGCTGTGGAGTCCTACCAGAGAGACCAGAAAGACACAAAACAATACTGCACATTTGAAAATGAGCAATTCATATTAACAGTCTCTTAGTTGCTACGATAAAAAACAAAAGCTAGCTGGCAGGCAGAACAGTTAAAAAAAGATCCATAACATCTCTATGATGACTATCATGGCTCTCAGTATCCTAATGGTAGTGAGACTGAAAAATACCTGCTGCTATCTAGTGGTATAACTGGGGCAAGAGGGGCTTAATTAGCTAAACAGATGCTGGAAAGTCTAAGAGTAATGTGAGCAGTGTGAAGGAAATAATCACATTCACATGACTGCATCTGAAGCAGCACAGCTGCAAATTTAACAAGCAATTAAAAATGCTCCACACAACATCGAGACCTTTTCTTGTTTGCTGGATTATAACAGAGAGACTGACAAACATTCATGCTAGAATCGCCAATCAAGGCCCAGCTACTGGATTCAAATCCAGGACCTTCTTAGTCTAAGGTGATGGTACTAACCATTCTGCTTCCACTATTTTCAGACAGCTTTCTTCCACCAGTAAACCAGTGCAGAAAAATGTTGCTCCCATTGCACCTACAGTGGACACGTCTGTCCACAACTGTCACCAGCTAGTGGCATGCAGTGGAACTATCTCAATGACACACTGGTCTATAAACAACACTCCACTGAGCCAGAATTCCTACTCGAAGCACTCTCTATAGGAAGCTGGCCAGTATGACCCACTAAGCTTCATCCTGTTGACCAGTTGGGCAAAAATTGGGCAAAACTGTTTTAGGCCCCCTGGCCCCAAGGTGCTTAGAAGATGATTTGATGTTGTTGGCGAGAGGGACAATTTAGTGACAGACATCCAAACACAAGATACTCAGTTTTGTCAGGATAAAGGAGGAGGACATTTGAAGATTTATTTATTAATGGTAGTAAAGCATTCATAGAGGTAGGAGAAGCTGTTGAGCATCCAGACTGCTAAACTAAAGGTCTGAGATAAAACTTACTCAGCTAATACAACTTCCCAAATACAAAGCTTCAGAGGAAGAGACAGACACTGATGCCTGCCTTTCCAAATGAATACAAAAGTCATGACTGACATTTAAGGGGAGCTGTGTTGGAAAGCTCAGCAGTGACCCCTTGTGGGAAAGGAATTATTTGCATTGACATCACTGGCTGTCCCCTGCAGTAGCAGGGCAAAAAACCTGGCAAGCAATAAAGCATGCCTAACATGCTCCAGACCTTTTTCTGTGCTTTAACCAGACAATGCTATATGGTCTATAGATTTGAAGAGAAAGATGTACTGGGTTAAACAGAACTGTTTGTTTTTACTGCTTCCGACATTATAATCTCTAATTTGAAAATCTGCTATACCTGCTTCCCTGTAACTTTGTTCTCGACATACTGACACCTTGTTGAGATGACCTCAAGCTTCTCCTCGATTTCCTCAATCTCTCTGGAGTAACGGGATATGCTACTCACTGCATCCACTGGTCTCTTTTCTTTTTCACACAGCTGCTCAGAGGGTGAAGCAGTTTTCTCATGTTTCGTCCTAAATTCCCGGGTACATTCGAGCCTCATGGCTTCAAGAGAGAGGAATCTCTGCATGGAGACACAACAAAACATCTTTTAAATATTGCCAGGATGTATTGATACAAAAAAATTGTAAAAATAATTAGACTTAGCAGTGTGAGCAGATTACCTCTACAAGCTTATTATGCTGCGACTGCTGATGGGTCAGTTCAGCCAGGGTCCTTTTCAGGCAGGCATTCTCTTTCCTGAGGCTGCTGACAACCATGGCAAGCTCTGAGTTGAGCTTTTTCTTGAGAGAGCGCTTGTATTTAGATGCTGCCATCCCTGTTACCTGCTCACAAGTATCACAGGAGCAATGCATCTTAGAATATAACATATGAAACATCAACAATACGAGCAGGATTACATTACCTAATATTCACGAGCAAAGACAACTTCACCAAAGTTTGATTTCTGAGCAGTAATTTTATAATTAGTTTGTAATTATACAAACATTGCAGCTAGTTGCTTTTGACTTTGAAACCTAGTGTATTTTTAAATATATATACATATATATTTCTTTTTACTTATTCTTTATTTTATTTAAAGGTGTCTCTAAATTTATTAGCAACGCACCTACATCCCACTACATGTAAGAAAAACTGAATTAAATAAATCTGGCATCAGCAAAGTGCTACCCCCCCCACCCCCCCCCCCCCCCCCCCCACACACACACACACACACACACACACACGTTAAAATGTATTTTTGTGTCTATCGCTAGTTAACAAGCTAACAGTTAACATGCTAACAAAATCGCTCATACTTAAGAGTTAAACTGGATACCGAATATTGGTCTCTCATATCTATAAAATAACATTAATGATATAAAAAAACGCTTATAACCGCCATAATCTATAAGGTTTTTGCTAGACAGAATTAAAGCTACTTTAGCTAGCTAGCCAACGTTAAATAGCTAGTGTTACCATTTAGCTAACGTTATTATAACGGTATTGAAATATGACTGCTCATTTTAAAATAAATCTTACTTTCTTAAGGTATTGTTTTACCAAATCTGCTGCAACACCTACTGGGTTTATATTTTGTTACCTAAAGATGGTGTTGACTGTCAAATTGTGAAGTTGGATGATTATGGCAACCTTTCTTCATCGCCCACTAGCGTGAAAACGGAGAAGAGGAGGAGCTCAGCGGATAAAACTGGTGTTAAATAATAACAATATTGCCTTTCTATATGAATGTTTTTGCAGCTTATTAACTTTTAGATTTAACATAAAAGTGTGTGGCTTTACTTAATAGAAGAAACGTTACTTTAAGCAAGTTTTTAAAAAAAATTGACTGCAGGGGAAGATGGCAGTACTTAGGCATCACCACAGAGTGGCGCTGCAGCACAGGATGAGGGTCTCTTTTTGGTGCTCCGTACAGTAAAGCCGCTTCAGGCTGCTGGTGGCTGCTGTGACTCATAAGGTGATTGGTATCCGCCCCTCTCCTCCTCTGCTTTAAACTTTGTCTCAGTTCCTCCTATGATGGCACCTTCTCTCTCAGCGGAATATAAAACTTTTCTTTGAGTGTTGTTTTTTTTGGACTTCTATCAACATGCTGCGGGTCATAGTTGAATCCGCCAGCGGGATACCCAAAAAGAAACTTGGCAACCCAGATCCAATAGCTTCGGTGATCTTTAGAGGTGAGAAAATTCTTCAGGATAACTATTACCTTAACTCTTCCTGCTGTATGCTGTGCCACTTCTTTTCTAGGAGAAACTGAGCATCCATACAGTATTTCACTTTCTGTCAGGTTAACATCTTTTGGTTGTAATCACTTAAACGTTTATTGCAGCTGAATATTTTGGCTGTGACTCAAAAAAACAAAGATGCATCCTTATAAGGTCAGAATAACCCACGGCTCCCAAAGGAGAAGGCTTGCATTGTTATTGTAATAAAAACTCCCTCAGGATTGTAAAATTGTTTGTGCAGCAATTATTTTTAGTTGAAAAATAAGTTTGGCGTTGGTTTGAGACTTTTATGTGTCGCTCCTATTCACTGTTAAACTTCAAAATGCTTGGGAGGAAGATATTTTAAAAAAGGAATATAAATCATTGCTTTGTCATTTTTTCTTACAGGTGAAAAGAAGAAAACCAAAGCAGTTGATAATGAGCTCAATCCAGTTTGGAATGAAGTAAGTGTAAACTGAAAGTTAACTTTAATGTTTGGGTGTGATGTTGATGTGTATGTTGTCAACATGACTCCCTGCTGGTGGTTGATTCCAAATGCCCCTTATTTGTAATTACAGGTGTTTGAATTTAATTTGAAAGGCAGCCCTCTGGATGCATCTTCATTCATCAACGTGGTTGTAAAAGACTACGAAACAATCGGAAAAGACAAGTATGTGCACGGAGGGCAATGGGTGGAAAAATGGTCACATTTGCATGTTGATTTTGTCATGAATGTGTGTCTGTTTTAAAGTGATGGCAGCCTTAGTTGTCTTAAACCAGACTGGCGTGTGGCACTGAATCAGTACTTAACCCATCATGACAAAGTCTCTGAGTCAGCAAGTTCATTTGAGTGCAGCTAGTCATTACAGATATACATGTGTTTTATGGCTCTGGTAATAACTTAAAGGGAAAACCTCATCCCAAGTCAGTGGTTTTTCCTTTTGACATGTAATTATAATCAGTGTAGCAGAGTTTCATTGTAGCTGTGCACCGATGACCAACATTATAACTCCCAGCGTGTGGCTGAAAACAGTTATTATGATCTTTTCCCGAGGAGCAAAGCAGCATGTTGAAACTTCACTGGTATGTTTAACTCCAGGACTGACTCGTCCATGTTAAGACTTGCTATGGTGAACAATGGTGATCCAGCATTTAAAAAAATATTACCTTAAAAGGGAAAAAAAATGTTCCTTTTCACTATTCTTTCTTGAAACTCAAACTGTTGCTTATTAGTCACTTTAATAATCCTCATTAATGTGTTTGACAGATATGCACAAAACACAGAGAGTCTGGGTTCTTTTGTTTTTAAAAAGTGGAGACAAGAAAGGAGACCAAGTAATAAAATTTCCATTGAGTCACTGCAGTGACTGATTGTACACAGTATAAATTCCTCTGAGGCAGGCAAAAGGGGTGTGGGGGTGGGTGGGGGTAGTGGGTGAAGACTGTCTGCCTTAGCTACACAAGCACTTTATGCTTTTCCAAAGCTGCATGAGAGGGGAAGCTTGTGCTGGCTTGTCATCGGCACGTTTGTCATTATTAACAGACAGTAAAGCCAAAAATCAGGAAACTTGTTTTTTTGTTTTTTTTTAACCAACCGTTACCCCCATCTAAAAGCCATAATAGGAAAGAGAAGGAGTGTGATTCAGGGAACCGAAGAGGGATGTCTAATCTGTACTGCAGTTAAAAGAAGGCAAATCCAGCTGCTCAACTCGCAGTTTTGAGACCTAGTTTCCTTTGGGACATTTTATTTTGGTATTTCCTCAGCTGTCTTTAAAAGCCATACATTAGTAGTGGAAAATACCTGTGTATATCAAAAAATGGTTAGACATTTTAAAGTAAAAATCCTCTCTTTAGTAGAGCAGCTACAAATATTTGACACTAGAATTTAAAGTTTTCTTTCGCAGTAGAAGTTATGTATACTCATTATCCTTATACTGTGTTTTCCTTGCACAGTGTGCCAGGGGCAGTAATTTACCATCCCAGATTCTTTCCACAGATGACACTTTCTGCCAATAACAAGTTTTCTAAGCTCTGTGGAGTCTCAACTAATCCCACATCTGTTGAGAACCACAGAGAAAATTGTGAAAGCAACTCATGAAAGCGACTGTTCTCATGTTCTTTACTTACTATAAGTCTGTTCTCCCACCTCTTTGGCTCTGCATTTGTTCATTGTTAAACTGGGCATAGAGCACATGCCTGTGGTACATGTTAATGGTTTCCATCTTTATGGGTTTTCCTCATAAACTAGTTCCACTGCTGTATGCAAATCTCTCTTTTAACAAAATGAGTAAAGTGACATCAGAGGAAAACTTGCTCTGGAATTAATCTTTGAGTTCAACTTGAGTTACAGTCATTTGGTAAATGAACCTAAATAGTGGTTTCTACTCTAACTTAGCATTCAGCTCTTTGTACTATAAAGCCACATTCGCCCTGTTATAGTCCTTAAATTTATGGCTCAAAGGAACCCAGCATATCAGATGCAACAACACTGCTGCCATTCAACAAGCTACTAATAACGGGAATATAGTTACTCCCAAAGGACAAACAGAAACAAAAAGACACAGAATTCCCAACTAGAAACAAACAAAAGAGGAAGAAGACCATGAGCCAACCACATCAGCCACACAGCGGGGCATTGGATTCAGGCTTCTCCCCTAAACTAGGTCTGGAAAACTAGACTAACATAAACCAAAGCTAAAAACACTGAGAACTCCCAACTTTAACTATACTTAATAATCAAAGCTAAGAAAACAATAGAAAGATAAAGCTAGTGAAAAGGTCAAAGACACCAGTTGCCAACCATCATGCTGTACTTATGGTACTGTATTTTGTTACCCTGTATTTATACACGTGTAATGATAATAAAGTTCAATCCTAATCCCACCTTCTCTGGGTTTATATTTGTGCAGCAAGCCGTCAACAACCAATCAGCATTAGGAATAGATCAGATAAGTGAGAGAACAGGTTAATGGGGTTGACAAGATAAACACAACACCCTGATGTCACAAGCGCAGATATGCTCACTCTCCAATGGACCAGCTGAGGGCATCTCAGTCTTGCCCAAGATTGCTTTGACATGCAAACTACAGGGATTGAACTACAAACCTTTCCACTGGTAGACAAACCGCTCAACCTTCTGAGCCACAGCTGGGCCCATGCGCCCATGCTATGATTTATAAAAATGCCCGGTGTGTTGCAAGCTATTGTCATTATTACATATATTACATAATTTCCTTTTAATAAAGTAACAATGTCGGTGTTGTTGCTTGATTTGTTATATTTATATGAAGAAGTGAAACTGAGAAGTGGAAACTTTTAGGTATCCCCAGCAACGAGCAATTACAGTCACAAACAGTGAGTCCAGTTCCTGCCTGTGTTAATTCTTCAGTACAAATTGTGGAAGCAAAGCATCCCTAGCATCCTTAGTTTTATCGATTGGAAAGAGGTTGATGGTTTCCTTGATTGGCGTATGACTTGAGTGAATGTGAATGAAAATGAATGTGATTGCTTTTCAGATTTATTGGTTCTGCAAGAATCTCACTGAAAGACTTGGCCAGTGGTCATGCGAAATCTCTCCCATCCAAGAACATACCACTTGTCAATGAGAAGCAGCAGTCTTTTGGGGTGAATACCTTTAATTAATAGTGTGATCCTACTTATTGTGCAGTTGTTTTTGTGAAATGCAATACAGTTGGACAGATTTACATCGTGATGGGTGGTAATTAAGAATGTATTCTTTTTTAGGCAGTCATTAATTTGCTCATTGGGTATGAGTCACCTATCAATGCCACTTCAAACCTAAATGATCAAACTGATGGAGACATATCTCATTTGGATGCTGGTAAGAAGACTAAAATCTATCTATCTATCTATCTATCTATCTATCTATCTATCTATCTATCTATCTATCTATCTATCTATCTATCTATCTATCTATCTATCTATCTATC
>NW_005187550.1:1265780-1285813 GCF_000239375.1 Pundamilia nyererei | reverse complement strand
ATCTATCTATCTATCTATCTATCTATCTATCTATCTATCTATCTATCTATCTATCTATCTATCTATCTATCTATCTATCTATCTATCTATCTATCATATGCAAAGTTACATTCCATGAATAGTTGCATTCATTGTACACCAAGATGTTATACTGAGGATGGGAAAGCTGGATCCTTGAGTCTTCTCCAGACAATCCCAGAGATTCTAAATGGGGCTAAGGTCTGGACTCTGTGGTAGCTAAAACCAAGTGTGAAAATAATGTCTCGTGCTTCCTAGGTATGGTGCGTGAATGGCTTCACCTTCACTACCCATCACTTTGGAAAATGCTAAATCTGGATTCATCATACCACATGACTGTTTATCATTGCAACAAAGTTCATGTTCACTAGGAAACTGAAGAACATCCCACTCCGACTAGCCTTGATGATGCATGTCTGTGTAGGTTCTCAGTCATCAAGGTTATGGTAGTCAAAGGAGCTTGAAAAGTTTTAGGCCATGGTTGACCAGGTCAACTAACACACAGAGAGGGTGGCCTATGACACCGAAGATTACCCACCAACAATGTAGTCTTGAGATCCCTTTCCTGGTGCCTCAACTCCCACTGACATCTTGCATTCGATGACATCAGTAGGTCACATGATACGGTGAGGCAAGGGTACGCAATGGCGTCACCCAAAACCGCTGGTGATAATGACGCAACATTTTTCTTCATACCTTAGCTCATGAGATGATTAATAGTGGGTCAGCAACCCTCTTAAGGGATAACTCCCACTAGGGTTTAAATAACCTGAACTCTTCACCATGTGGTTTTAGAACTGAAGAAACTTCTCAGATAAGAGGTGAAACGTCTTTAAAAACTTTTTAAAAATCCAGTCGCCTTCTTTTCAGGCTCCTTAGACCTCACTGATGCATGGTTTTCTTAAAGCTGCACAGAAGTTTAGTCCCAATCCCTTGTGTTCTCGTTGCATTGAATGCGTGAAAATGCTCCAGAAATCACTGTTAAAAACAACCGTGCGTTCTACTGATGATTTTTCACACTCTGATATCACTAAACATTTAAGTGATCTATGGTCACAATCATTCAAGATTTATTTCTGACCACATTTCTTCCTCAAAAAATGATAATTCACCATGATCCTTGTAGGTTTTAATGACATGTTGGACAGTGTGTAACACAGTTTTAGTTGTTTCAGGAATCTCCTTCTTCTTCTTTTATCTACTTGATGCCAGTAGGTCAAATGACCTATCTGAAAATGAGCAACATCTTTTCCACAGTTATGGGATATGTCTTAAAACATGGTTGTTTAAGAAAAAAAGGAGCTGTTCACTGCATCGGGTTAAATAACCAGTTGCACGCCGAGACATATTAGTCACCACAGGACTGAAGCTTAGCATGAGTAGAATAATAATGAATATGAATGACTATGAATTTCATGTTTTTCTTATTTTGCACCAAAAAGGGAGTGATGAGGGTGATGAGGGAGAAGCAGACACAGATGGGGGAGGTCAGGGTGGAGGCTCAGGAGCTCCCACTTTACCAGGCCACCCTGGGAAATCCAGACAATCTATCCGTCTGAGGCGTAAGAGGCACAGAGCCCTGGCCAATAAGCCTCAGGACTTCCAGGTATTGTTTGACTTGCAATTATTTTTAATCTACGCCTAGATAATGACAAATATCACTCTAAGAAGGAAATGTTATTGTTAATCACATAAATGACAGAAAGTTTCACCAGTACTGCTTAACACGTAAGCCAGTGCCAGGGCATAGACAAACAGGAAACAGACATGCCAACAACTTTTCTGGTTCTGCTTCAGTTTCTCTGGGACAATATTGTTGATCCACAGTTTTCCAATATTTAATTGAGCTGGATTGTACTTTAAAAGTTGGCAGAAAAAGTAAAGTAGCCCAAATAAATAAAAAAATGTTACCTTTTCAAACAGATCCGTGTTCGGGTTGTCGAGGGTAGACAGCTGCCTGGCAACAACATCAAGCCTGTGGTTAAAGTGAGTGTATGTGGACAGACCCACAGGACGAGAATTAGGAGAGGGAACAGCCCGTTCTTTGATGAGGTAATGAATCTATGGCCACGCAAAGATACTCAACTCGTCCAGAAATGACTCTTGAGAAGTTTGTTACTGATTGCATACTTTTGCTTTTGACCTTGCTTGTCTATTTTTAACCTCCCTTTGTCTACTTTCCTTGCCACTTCTGTGAGCTTTAATAACCTCCTGTGATATTTCTCTCTTTATCAGCAGCTTTAGAGTCACCTTCTGTAGATACTGAAGGAGTCCTTTCAGCTTTCTCTTGCAGTATAACTAATCCCTCTCATTTGCATTTGCATTTACCTCATCTCAGCTTTTGCCAGAATGTACAGTAAGAATCTCAGCTAAAAGCAAATGTAAGTTGTGTGATTTGCCACAAAAAGTTATATTAGCATGCTTCTGGCATAGAAATATACTGTGCACACACAGTTGTCTCTCTCTCTTCTCCAGATGTTTTTCTACAATCTTAACATGCTACCGTCAGAACTGTTTGATGAGAGCATCAACATTCGGGTATGCAGATAAGTTATATTAAAATTTAATACTGTTTTTTGTTTGTTTGTTTTGTTTTTACAGAAAATTAGTATATTGTACCATCTGTTATGCGATTTTACAATCAAATCATTTCTCCATCTCATATCTTTTCTCCATAGGTCTATGACTCCTTCTCCCTCAGATCTGACAGTCTAATTGGAGAGTTCAAGGTGTGTCAAAAATGCTTTTAAATACTAAACTTTGCATTCTTCGTTTCACAGTTCAAGGATGAATTAGTAGTCTGACATTTTTCTTTCCTATCCAGCTTGATGTTGGCTACATCTACGACGAACCTAGTGAGTATTTTGGTATTGTATGCACGTCTTGGGAAAGTTCCCTTTCTATACACTGCAGGTAGATGTTTGAACATGTTGAATATGACACCATATCCAGGTCACGCCATAATGAGGAAATGGCTCCTCCTCAGTGATCTTGATGATTCGAGCTTGGGGCCTAGAGGCTACCTGAAAGTCAGCATAATTGTTGTGGCTACTGGAGATGAACCATCAGTAAGAGTAGCTTCTTCCTCAAAATCAAAACACCTTTCTCTTAATGCAGTGTTAATAACATAAACATCTCTTCTGCTCTGCTCTTGCTTCTTGCGTACAGACTGAGAAGAGAGAGTCAAATGAGGAGCAAGATGACATAGAGAACAATCTTTTGGTGCCAGCTGGAGTCACGATGCGATCAGCCACGCTGAACCTTAAAGTCTATCGTGCTGAGGATATGCCACAGAGTAAGTGGTGTACCGGGTATTAAATTTCTGCAGCTCTCATGGGCTGATGCATTGAAATCCGTTTAAGAAGCTTCTGTTTTATGTTGCAGTGGATGATGCCTTTGTTCAGACAGTAAAACAGGTATTTGGAGGGGATGGAGACAGGAAAAACTTGGTGGATCCATATTTGGAAGTCAGCTTTGCTGGGAAGAAGGTATTTCATGTTAGATTAAAGTTTTTAAAAATTTCCCTCAATGTAATTATAGTTCATTTAACATTATTATTTTGTCTTTTTAGGCTTCTACCAAAATAATTGAGAAAAATGCGAATCCAGAGTTTAACCAATTCATCAGTCTTCAAGTAAAGGTAATAAAGATGCATATTAAAAAGAAGCTTTGATTCAAAATTGAATGAGACTTTAATCTCCATCATAAATAACCTCTGCCTCTGTAGTTTCCCTCCATGTGCGAATGCATCAAGTTGACTATGTATGACTGGTAAGCACTGACATTCATTCACAGACATGGGTAACAATAACACGACCACTATCTGACATGTATATATATTCTTTGCAGGGATCGTCTAACCAAGGATGATGCCATAGGAACAGCATTTTTGAATCTAAGCAAGATATCTTCCTCTGGCGGAGAGATTGAAGGTAATCATACAGTATTGTTTATATTTTGTCACTCACTGGTTTAAGTCCATGTTGTGATATGAAATGTAATACCGCTTTTTTTTTATTCATTCAAAACAGAAACACAGGCTGAAAATTCCAACACAGTCACCGAATGTATGTACTAAATGATTTATCTTCTTTTATGTAAAAAAAGACTCTAAGTTTCTAAGAGCTTAACTCACTCCTTCTCTTTATGTATCTAACCTTACCTGTAAATCCTGGTGGATTTTTGTTTTTTTGTGTGTTACCGTGAGCACAGCTGCATCAGAAGTTGGTTTTCTCCCAGCCTTTGGGCCTTGCTACGTCAACCTGTATGGCAGCCCGAGAGAGTACTCAGGTCTGCCTGACCCATACGATGAACTCAACCATGGAAAGGTAGCACCAACCAGAACTTCTGCATGATATTTCACTCTCATTAGTATTCATTTTATTTCATATTCATGTTTTTGCATTTTCAACTCTTTCAGGGAGAAGGGGTCGCATACAGGGGGAGGGTCCTTGTTCAACTGTCCACTCAGCTGGATGGAAAGACTGATAAAAATGTGGATGACATCTCAAGTGATGACATCTTGGTCGCACAGGTACTCACGCCGCTCACCGTAACCCTGTCATGCTGTATTTACTCCAGTAAACTGCAAGGTGCCTTTAAACTGATGGTGTGAACATCCCTAAGCAGAAACAAAAACCAGCAGTTTGTTTTCATTTACGTAATCTAAATGTGGTCCTGAACAGGGATAGAATACCTCTAACCAACAGTGTGGAATTAAATTATAACACTCCCACTTCTTTTTTAATTGGTTGCAGAAATACCAGCGGAGGAGGAAGTACTCCTTGTGCGCAGTTTTCCACAGTGCATGCATGCTCCAAGAGCCTGGTGAACCAATCCAGTTTGAGGTCAGCATCGGTAATTATGGGAACAAGCTGGATTCCACCTGCAAGCCCCTGGCGTCCACCACCCAGTACAGCTTTGCTGTTTTTGATGGTACTTAGTTGTTTTTTAGCTTGTTTATGGACTATGACGTAGTTTTGATATTTTCATGACATTAAGGGACTTTAGGTAGGCATGTGTTTTTTTTTAATTGTTATTTAAGTCAAATATATATTACTAAATTACTTAAACTGTCAACCTCACTGTAAGTGTTTGGAATACCGAGTCATAAACTCCTAATGTGTGTGTAAAATAAATAATAAAACAGCACATTTACTGTGTATGGTGCAGGTAATCACTACTATTACCTACCCTGGGCTGACACTAAGCCTGTTGTGATTCTCACTTCGTACTGGGAGGACATCAGCTACCGCCTGTACTCTGTTAATATTCTCCTCTTCATTGCTGAGAGGCTGGTGAGAATAGCACACAGACATAATATTTCATAATATTTCTGCTGCTCATTAATCTCTCCCCTTTACGCTTTGTGATTTGTTTCAGGAGTCTCACCTTATTTCTTTTAAAACAGCCATCTTAGCCAAAATTCCTGAGACACACCTTGCTGAAATTTGGCTTAAACTCATCAACTGCCTGATTGAGGACCTTAGCAAGTAAGACGAGACCAGGCAGATCCTACACTAGTTCTTTCAGTTGCATGAAGTAGTGGTTTGATGTAGATTATTGTTAGACAGCTGTGTTTTTTTCTGTTAGGACAGATACATTTGTAGGTGGCTGTTAAAGCTAAATAATCTGATGTGCGTGTGACAGTTTGCAGCTTCCAGTTCTGGAGGAACAGCAAAACATTACAGAACTGGATCTCCAAATAAAAAGCCTGCGTGATGCCGCTGTGGAAAGTATCAGGCAGATGGCCACTCGGGTGAGAGAAGAAGCCACAGACGTCAAGGCGACTGTTGGTGAAATTGAAGACTGGTTGGACAGACTCAAGCAGCTGGCAGAGGAGGTGAGAAAATGTTTTTCTCGGCTAAAGAATGTCCAGGGCGTCATTGTTATCAAAAGTACAATGTAGTGCAGCTCTAAAACAGGATCGAAACTTTGTGTAATTGAAATGTTTCATGTCTCCTTCAGCCTCAGAACAGCATGCCAGATGTGATCATATGGATGTTGAGAGGAGAGAAGCGTGTGGCTTATGCCCGAGTCCCAGCCAACCAGATCCTGTACTCTAACTTCAGTGACGAGGCCTGTGGCAAACATTGTGGAAAGACTCGGACCGTCTTCATGCAGGTAATGCAAAAGTCATAAATGTTTCTTTAACAACTTGCAATAATTCAGGTTTTACAGTATATTTTGTATGCCATTTAATTCTTGTATTCAGTATCCCATGGACAAAGAAAAAGGTCTGAAGATCCCAGTTCAGCTGAGGATCAACATGTGGCTCGGTCTCTCTGCCCAAGAGAAAAAATTCAATACTTTCTCAGAGGGAAACTTCAGTGTGTACGCTGAAATGGTACAGTATCTATGCAAAACATTTGTTTCTGAAGAAATAAATACAAACATTTGTGACTGCTTACTTTAGAGGGCATTGTATAAACTATGGCTTGAATACACTGTTGCTTTTTTTCCCCTCTGTAGTATGAGAACCAGGCTCAGGTGTTTGGCAAATGGGGTACCACTGGCTTGGTTGGACGTCATAAGTTCTCCGATGTAACTGGAAAGGTGAAGCTCAAGCAGGAACGCTTTCTGCCGCCACGTGGATGGGAATGGGAGGGAGACTGGTTTGTTGATCCTGAGCGAAGGTGAGTAATCATACAAGTACACGCACACTCGCAGCCCTTTCAATCAACTGCGTACATCCTGTTGCAGTGCACTTGGACATACTATCCTACTATCCTGTTTATACTTCAGTATCTTTTATGGAAAGGTTAAAACTCAGCAAGCTGTGTGTTCTTGTGTGTGTTCTGTAAGGGATGTAAGAATGTCATCGAGGCTAAGAACCACACACTATTATCCTGTCTATAACAAAAACAAAATGCATATAAGTAAAAAAAAAAAAGGAATTTCCAGCTACTCCCTTATTTTTACACTAGTTGCCGTTTCTGAAGCAACCCCAAAAGGGATTAGTTTCACCTCCTAGGATCAAAACTAGGGAGCTTTCACTTGATAGTTGAATGGTTGAGCCAGTACACTATGGAGCTAAAACTGCATGTAATCAAAGTGAAAACATCACTTGTTTGTTTGATCTTAATTTCCTGTTTCAATCAGAAAGCAGATAAGTTTGGGGCCTGGACTGGACTCATTTTGGCAGTTGTGGCTAAAATTGGGTTGCATGGTGCTCAAAATGTCACGCTCCACTTGATGTTATAAATCAACACTTGCAGTCACGCCCAGATGTGAACTTCAGATTTATGTTTTTCTGTCTACAGATATGTCTGTCTACTTTTAACTTGCTGTTCAGTTGTCTTAACCAAAACCCAAAACCACTTTCTAACAAAGTCTTCTAGGTACTCACGTGTCATACCGCTGGTAGTTTCGGTCCGCTTTTAGACCTCTGCATTCAAATGTCCCCAGCAGGTTCCTGAGGTCATGTGATCAGGGCCTGATGACTGTCT
Source organism: Pundamilia nyererei (assembly GCF_000239375.1). NCBI lineage: Eukaryota > Metazoa > Chordata > Actinopteri > Cichliformes > Cichlidae > Pundamilia > Pundamilia nyererei. The sequence goes on along the minus strand of NW_005187550.1, from coordinate 1,278,347 downwards.
GTCATACAAGCTACAGAGCTTTTGTACCTGAGGTCTGTGGACTCAGTGGTCTCTTTAAAACAAAGAAAAAAAACGTCATCTATTAAACTTTTATGTTCTTGCACTTTTTGTTGTGAAGCTCTTTGTGATATCGATCTTAAGAGGTGCTATATAAATAAAATTTTACTTACTTACTTAATTAACAGAGAAAGAATTTCCAAGAATTGCTCTCAGTCTTTGCACAGCAGAAAATAGTGATATGAGACAAATTATTAGAAACAATCTCTGCCCAGTTTTTTTTTTAATAGGTTAAATACCACATTTTCACTTACATATACAAACTCTCTCTTTCTCTCTGTTTCTTTATTAACTATTTTTTTTATATATATTTCTTTGTTTTCCATCTGGCCTTCTCTCCTGCTTTTCCTCAGAATCCGATTACCAGGTTTTTTGCATGGCTAATGTTATTTGTGCACAGTTTCCTCTGAGAAGCTGTTTATTCCTGCTTTTGATTGTTGTTGTCGGTGGGTCAAATTGTCAGGTACAATCCCTTGTGTGCGCTCAAATGACTGAGGGTACCAGCCAACGCTAGGAACCAAATTATCATCACAATTACAGGAAATGAACAGGAATTTGGCATCAGCCAATATTTTGGTTTCTTCTCCTTCCCTCCCTTTGTGCCTTCTGACTCTAAAGTGCTTACAGCCTCATACTGAAGTTTGAGTAAATAGCCTTAGCTATCTGAAGCCTGCTTTCCTGATCTCTTCTGATCTGTTTATCGTGGACCTACATAACTTTTGCCTGAGTCAGACAGCCTCTTATTAACCTTAGTGCTATGGTGGTGTTTTCTAAAGTCTGTTGACAGAAGCAGATGCAGGCCACACAGAGTTCACAGATGAGGTTTTTGAGAATGAAACACGGTTTCCTGGTGGTGAGTGGAAACCTGCTGCAGAGCCCTACACAGACGTGGTATGCTATACTGGTCTTACCCACAGACATATAAAACACACGTTTAGCTTTTAAAGCCCTATCTGAAATATGTGGGTGAAGATAGCACGACAAAGCCTGTTTATGCATACTTGTTTCCAATGTTATCAGTTTCTACTTTACTACTGTGTACTTGTGACAGGTTGATTTCTTTGTGGTTGCATTGGCGTGATTTTTGCTGTCTTTCTGGCACCATTTGTAGTTTTTAGTAGGCCTGCTAGTAATGATAATGACACCACATTGAGTATTTGGGCTGCATAAGAGCCCAAAAACCTCAAAGCTGCTGCAGATGTCTATCACCCAAGTCTGAGTTTTTGAGTAGTTCCCATGAGCATCCGAACATGTTCAACTCTTTTATTCCTTCCAAATGCAACACATAGCTGTTAAAAACTTTACAGAATTAGAGACCGACTGGTATAGAATATGAAGCATTAATAAAATCAGTTGGGCTTTTTAAGTTTCTGTATCATTTAATAAAAACTTTTTATTTTGTGTAGAATGGTGAAAAGGTTCAGAGCCCAGGGGACTTTGAGTGTCCACCTGGATGGACCTGGGAGGATGACTGGAGCTTCGATAGCAACAGAGCTGTCGATGAGAGAGGTAACATGAACATTAAAACTGAAACACAAGCCATCAGTAAACAGAAAATAAATAAATAAGTATATAAATAAAATAAACCTATAGAAGAGACGTCAAAAACAATAGGAGTGGACAGAAACGCACCGGCCAGCACAGACCACCGAAGACAAATGAAGTGTTGGAACTCTTTCCATGGTTAAGAAAAGCGATAATCTCTAAGTCCTAAGTGTTTCACCTTTTCTTTTAACCATGGTGGAGCCATGTTATGACATGGGTATGTATGGCCGCCTGGTGGAACTGGGTCCCTGGTGTTTATTGATGATGTGCCAAGAGTTTGGCAAGGCAAAGAAATGTGATATTCTTCAATGACCAAGTCAATCACCTGATCTCATCCCAGCAGAGCACTCCTTTCAGGTATTAAACACAAAACTGAAGGCAGGGAGAGACCCACAAACAAGCAGCAGCTGCTGGTAGCTGCAGTAAAGGCCTGACAAAGCATCTCAAAGAGGAAACGTCATTTGGTGATGTTTATGGATTCTAGATTTCAGACAATCAATCAGAAGCAATCCTTATATTTAAAATGATGTTAGTTTGTGCAATCACTTTCAGCCTGTAAATACGGGGGACTGTTTGAAAATGTCTATAATTCCTAAAACGTTAATAATACTTTATTTAATCTCTTAAAGCCTGCACTTTAATTACATATTGACTGTTTTTCTAAACTCTTCTGTGGTATATATGGGCAAAATGTCATAATTTGTCTTTGTTCAACAAGTTACGGGCCTAACAATGTACATCCTCTCTTCCTACTACTGTCATCTTACAAATAAGGAAGAGTCTAACTATATATGTATTTTTTGACACTAGGTTGGGAATATGGGGTCACCATTCCCCCTGATGATAAACCAAAGTCCTGGGCTCCAGCAGAGAAGATGTACCATGTCCACCGCAGGAAGAGACTCATGAGAAAAAGAAGGAAGATATCTGAGAAAACTGCTATTGCTGAGGTGAGGAAGACACAGATTAGGAAAAGACTAGATTCAGCACACAGGTATAATCTCATTGCGGGATTTTTTGGCTTTTGTTCCTTCTTTAGAGACGAGGATCGGGGGAAGGTTGGGAATACTCTTCCCTGATTGGCTGGAATTTCCACAGGAAAGAGCGCTCCTCTGACACGTTCCGCCGCCGCCGTTGGAGGAGAAAGATGGTCCCATCAGACTGCATTGGGGCCTCTGCCATCTTCAGACTGGAAGGAGCTTTAGTAGGTCTAGTTTAAGCACCCTGAGTAAAACTGCTTAATATAAATCTCTATTCTGTACCCATTTCTGTCAGATGTAAAATCGATTTTATTTGGGTTGTTGTGCTGTGTTGCTTTAAATTTTCTTAAAGTTTGCTCCAATATTTAGAAAAGTCTCCTGTTAAGCTCCTTTGTTTTGTTAACAGGGGGTCGATGTTGATGAGAAGGCCGGTAAAATGGGTGCAGCCAAAGTTTTTGGTGCCAACACACCCACTGTTTCCTGCCACTTTAACCGTAAGTAGCTGAATCAGATAAAATAAATTCCTGTTTGTTGCTGATTAAAGGCAGAGGTTTTCTTTGAACTACATCCCGACTGACTGCTCTTAGTGTGACACTACACTGATATCCCAAATCCAAATACATATAACTGCCTGAATAAACTGGAGTTATCCAGTTTTAATAAAAATAATTCCCCCCCCCCAGGATCTTACATCTACCACCTGAGAGTCTATGTCTATCAGGCAAGAAATCTCTGTGCCATGGACAAAGACAGCTTCTCGGGTAAGAGCAAAATCTTGTGATAGGCACACAAAGTGTAAATCCATTAAGGAGCAATAAATAAAATCAACTCCTGAGGTACAATTTTGGAAAGTATGGTAATAAGAGTATTCTGGATTCTCTAGATCCCTATGCTCATGTGTCATTTCTGCATGTGAGCAAGACCACAGAAGTCATAAAGACCACGCTGAATCCCACATGGGATCAGACTCTCATTTTTGATGACATTGAAATCTACGGAGACCCACAGACCATCGCCTGCAACCCTCCCGATGTAGTCTTGGAGCTGTATGACAAAGATCAAGTGGTAGGTTCAGTGTTTAATCTGCTTAACTTCTGATCAAACTACATAATCGTACACACACAACTGTGTCCTAGAAAAGCACATTTTGGGCCCTAATCGACATAATACGGGTTTATTAAGTCTGTACTATATTCATTAGGGTAAAGATGAGGCCATGGGCCGCTGCACATGCCCCCCTGTGGTTAAACTGAACCCCAGTGGGGCTGTCAGTCCTAAACTGCTGTGGTTCCCAGTCACCAAAAAAGGTCGCAGTGCTGGAGAGGCATTGCTAGCTGCTGAGCTCATATTGAAGGACAAGGTACAGAAAGCACCAAAATTAAGTGATTCAATTGTAATTTAACATTAGGAAGTTTTATAAATGAGGTCCCTCTGTTCTTGTCTTCCAGGTTAATGATGGAGATTTTCCATTGGTGCCTCCTCGGCGGGGGGAGAATCTCTACATGGTTCCTCAGGGAATCAGGCCAGTTGTGCAGCTCACTGCGATTGAGGTATATCTTTAAATTGTTCAAGCCCTCTTGTGTGATGCTCTCCTTATCTGCCCTGCTAGTTTTTGCAATATGAATATTTGTTTTTGCTTGTAGGTCTTGACTTGGGGTTTGAGGAACATGAAGACATATCAGTTGGCCACAGTATCGTCCCCAAGTTTGATAGTTGAATGTGGTGGTGAGACCGTTCAAACTGCTGTGATTAAGAACTTCAAAAAGAACCCCAACTTTCCTGGATCAGTGCTGCTACTCAAAGTGGTAATAACCCCAAGTCTTCCTTGAAGGAATAACACACCTTCAGATATATAAACTTTAGATATTTCCTTATTTGGCCTGTCTTCTCACTGTTCACTTAGCTTCTTCCCAAAGATGAGATGTACGCCCCTCCCATCGTGGTCAAGGTGATCGACCACAGACCTTTTGGTAGGAAGCCTGTCGTGGGACAGTGCACAATTACCTGTCTGGAGGAGTTCCGCTGTGACCCGTATCGTCTTAACAATGAAACCTGCATGTCTGCTAGAGGTATCCACAGACACAGAAGTCTCACATGCATATTTAGCTTCATAAGATAAGTGTCTGTTATATATATATATATATATATTTTGCATTACCTTTGCAGTGGCAATGATAGCTGCTGCCCAAGGAGATGTTGTCATAGACATGGAGGGGAGACCCATCATAAAAACAGAGGTAAATAAAATGTCACATAAACAAAACAACAAAAAAATCTAAAAAGTAATATTTTTTAATGAAAAGTATTCTTTGCTCCCATCTTTATAGCTTCAAGAAGAAAAGGTCAGAATTCTCTTGTCACACGTTGTCGACCAATGGATATCATCATCTATCTTAAAAATGCCAAATGTATTGATATTTGTTTTTGCGTTGTGTAGGAGGAGGAGGCAGTAGACTGGTGGAGTAAGTTTTATGCCTCCACTGGGGAGCAGGAAAAGTGTGGACCTTACCTGAAAAAGGGATATGACAAATTGCAGGTGATGTGTTTTACACTCGGTGGAAAAAAGAAAAGATCTAATCTGATCTAATTTGTGATGGGTTTACAACCTGCATCTAAATTACTGTGACAGACAGGCTTGTGATCTGAAAGCACTTAAGATTTTGCAGTCATTTTCTGTTAAATAAAACCAGCATGAGTGTTCTGTGAAGCCCCACAGCTGAGTGATAGACCAGTTTTTAATCCACTCGCTGTAACAAACAGTGAATTGTAATGCTTTTTGTGTTTTTGTAGGTATACAATTGTGAATTAGAAGAGGTTAAAGAGTTCCACAGGCTGACTGATTTCTGCAGCACTTTCAAACTTCAGAGAGGAAAGAGTGAAGATGAAGAAGATGATCCCTCAGTGGTGGGAGAGTTCAAGGTAAAGAAGTGTGAAATTTTGTAAAATTAGTACACAGTAGGGGTGGGTTTTGATTATCGCTTTATCGATTAAAATCGATTCTGGCTTGGATAACGTGATATCGATTCATTAAAATCCTGAATCGAGTTTTAAATAGAAATTTATTTTGCCCGAAACGCCAGAATTTCTACAACCACCAAACAGCTAAAACAGTAAATGAGAGCAGGTACACGGATTCTGCACAAAGATGTAAACACAAAACGCGGACCCAACGCATCCGAATCAGTGAAATGTCGCCTTTCTCACCCGACTGCACGTTCGCGGACACGGCGTCGGGGCTTAAAGCCGACAGCTCACTGATTTTGAAGCGTCGGCGGGCGCTTTGTGTTTACGTCCTCTTTGTGCTAGATTCTGAAGCTGCAGGTTTTATCTCTCTCCAAACAATATTGACTGAACCAGCAGCCAAAGACGATCCAAACTACACTTCACATTTCGCTTCACATAAACATCGTCAGGAATTTCCTCTGACTTTTGCTGTTTTGCTTCCACCACGATAAAATCACACTTCATGTACAGCTCTCTCTCTCTCTCTCATTTCTGCTGTTCAATACTGAACAAATTGAAACTTTTTAAAATTATTCAAAATTGCAAAATGCTTAGCTGTGTCTCTAATCAAACCTCTGTAACTTTGCTCTGCTTCACTTCGTTTTTGACTGCACAATATTTTTAAGGTCATCTGCTATAAAATCCCAGGCTAGGAAAATCTTCATGTTTTTCTGTGTTTTATCCTGAGTTACTTTGACACAAAGGCATCTGTTGTGATGCTTACACCTTTAAAAAGACTCACAAGTGTCAGCTTTCTTTTTATAGGTATAAAAATATAGATATGTACTGATAAGTGGTCAGAATTATAATATTTCTGACTGTCTGAGGCAAAATTTCCCCGATTCAAAACTAATCGAATCGTGGATCGAATCAGTATGGAAACCTTGTGAATCAGAATCAAACTGATTCTAGAAATCAGTGACGATACCCAGCCCTAGTACACAGCCATTTTCAATACTCCTTTTGTAACATCTAGTGGACAATTTAGGAATTGCAGTTAAACTAAAACAATAATTTAAGGTGGAACCGATGGTGTCTCCACTAAGATTAACAGGTTTGCCTGAAACAATAAGTGATCCCTGGCCAAAGAAGCCTAAAGAGGCTATAACTATACTAGTGAGGAAATAAGTAAGTTCATAAGTCCCAGCCTGATTCTTCTTCAGTGGTGCCTCGGTAGCTAAGATAGAATTGGAAGGGTTTATCCTTTAAAGCTGTAGAAAAGTAAAAATTAAACAGAATTTTTTTTTTTTTTTTTATGCTTTTGACCTGCTAAAAATGTGTGAATTGAGCTTCCCTAAATCATTTCTTCAACAACCCTGATATCTTTGTGATGCCATTGGAGAAACCTGCAATTTTAATTTAACTAACAATGCTTTTCTCTTTGGTGGTGTACAGGGCTCATTCAAGATTTACCCACTGCCTGATGACCCAGGCGTGCCAGCGCCACCTCGCCAGTTCAGAGAGCTTCCTGAGAGTGGACCACAGGAGTGCCTGATCAGAATATATGTGGTGTCCTGTACTGACCTGCAGCCTAAGGATACAAACGGCATGGTGCGTCTCATACATGAAGCTGCAGCTGATAAGTCATGTTGCTTTAATCCTGTGCACAGCTTATCACAATTGTGAAAAAGATGAATACTTTCAACATTATTTATTTATCCATTCTCCGTTCAGTGCGACCCGTACATTAAGATTATGCTGGGGAGGAAAACAGTGGATGATAGAGATAACTACAAACCTAACACCCTCAATCCTGTGTTTGGAAGGTGAGATGCTGTTGAGATGTGTTGTTTTTTAAAAAAATAATTTTTGATATTTAATTATTTTACAGTGAAAACTCAAGCATTTCAAATACTTTTCTCCAGGATGTTTGAGCTATCCTGCTTCCTGCCTCAAGACAAGGATCTGAAGATTTCTGTGTATGACTATGACCTCCTGAGCAGAGATGAAAAAGTGGGTGAGACAGTCATCGATTTGGAAAACAGGCTTCTCTCTCGTTTCAGGCCTAGCTGTGGCCTGCCACAGACTTACTGTGTGTAAGTATGTACTTTAAGTGCACTTCAGTTGTTTATTTTCTTAAGTCTACAATTTTGTAGCTCTGCTTTGTTTGTATCCAGTCATTTTGATCAAAAGAGATGTTACACATCAACATCGATTCGAATGTCTTGCAGATCTGGGATCAATCAGTGGAGAGATCAGCTGAAGCCTTCTCAGATACTCCAAAATCTGGCTAAAGTGCGGGGCGTCCCTAATCCACGCTTTGAGGGTGATGGAAGCTCATTGTCTTTCGCAGGAAGAGAATACCACCTGCAGGAATTTGGTATAGCCATTCTTGAAAGTCCTGTTATCATAGCACATATTGAGTGTGCTGTCTCTATTGTTGTTTTAATTGTGTCCTGTTTGTTTTTTGCCTTGCTACTTTGGAGGCTTTCTCAGTGATATTAACACTGACTGCATTCTTTGCAGAGGGCAACACTGTACAACAACACCAGCACTTGGGCCCGGCCAGAGAAAGGCTGGCGCTGCATGTCCTCAGAGACCAGGGATTGGTACAAGAGCATGTAGAGACCAGGACCCTATTCAGCTCCCACCAACCAAATCTATCACAGGTTAACACTCATGCACTCAATGCATTTTGATTTGAGCAACTTAGTTATGTGCTGTGCTTTGTTTAACCCTTTTCTCAAAAATCTAGGGACGAATTCAGATGTGGGTAGACATTTTCCCCAAGAGGCTCGGTTTGCCCGGGCCTCCGTGTGAAATCACTCCACGCAAAGCTAAGAAGTAAGAAACTCTTTACAAAATAATCATATATCTTAACGTAATGCACCAAGGGGTGAAATATAATTGCATACTTGAAACAGGTACTTCTTGCGAGCTGTCATTTGGAACACAAGTGATGTCACTCTGGATGAACGAAGCATTACTGGAGAAAACATGAGCGACATCTACGTTAAAGGGTATATTAAATGTCCCGTCTCTCACTTTAATCCTTTATTTGTACTCTGCACTTGTACTGTGGTTAACAAGAAGGCGACATATTGCTTTTGTTTGTTCTTTAGATGGATGCCAGGGATGGAGGACAACAAGCAGAAGACTGATGTCCACTACAGATCTCTGGATGGAGATGGAAATTTCAACTGGAGGTTCATGTTTGGCTTTGACTACCTACCTGCAGAGCAGCTGTGTGTTGTCTCTAGAAAGGTGTGTAAAGCCATGGATGAGCAACAAAACCCCAATTTATTTCTTGCTAATAATGTAACCAGTTATAATTTGAATAAATGAAATAATTTTTTATCTTTATACAGGAGCATTTTTGGAATCTGGACAAAACTGAATTTAGGATTCCTCCTAAATTGATCATCCAGATATGGGATAATGACAAATTCTCCCTGGATGACTACTTAGGTGAAACAGTATTCCAAATTTTGAAGGAAATGCCTTAAAAAGAGCCAACTGCTATAACATATGCTCTGCAGCTTTGTCACAGAAAGACGTGTACATATTTTATGTTGCAGGGTCAATTGAGCTGGACTTACTGAATCTCATCCCTCCTGCAAAGACCCCAGAAAAGTGCAGCCTGAAGATGCTGCAAGGAATGATGGCATCACAGCCCACCTCACTCTTCTCCCAGAAGTCTGTGCGAGGCTGGTGGCCATGTGCAATTGAGCAGGGTGGAAAACCTGTACTTGGTGTATGTTCATGTCTCCAGCACACTTATTTGTCATATTTTTTAAATGTGTGTTTTTTTGTGGGATCCTGTTTAAGGCCTTGTTTTTAAAAAATTTGCAGGGAAAAGTTGAGATGACACTGGAAATAGTGGATGAGAAGGAGATGGAGGAAAGGCCAGCCGGGAAAGGCAGAGAAGAGCCCAACATAAATCCCAGACTGGAACCACCCAAGTAAAAATATGTCTCTCCAAAGAAAAATTAATAACTGTTTTACATTAATATACTTAATTTAAAAATAATCGTGTGTCTCTATTCTCTAACAGCCGCCCTGACACTTCGTTCTTCTGGTTTACAAATCCTTGCAAGACCATGAAGTTCATAGTGTGGCGCAGATTCAAGTGGATTTTCATTTTAGGAGTTCTTCTCCTGCTTGTACTCTTGTTCCTTGGGATCCTTTTCTACTCCCTCCCCGTAAGTTCACTCATTTTGCTGATAATGAAGTCAAGTTTGTTGTGTCCATCAGAACCTTTAAAGTATTTTGTCTAAAACACTTTGGATATTTGGATACTGAAATTAATTCAGCATTTAAAAATCCCATTTTTTCTCTCTGCAGAATTATATCTCCATGAAGATCGTCAAGCCTTTCTCTTAAGAAGCACTGTAGAGAAGCTCTGTACCTACCTGCAGCACAACCTACAGACCTGCTTGCTGTTACCATCCCATGGAAATAAGCAATAACTGTCTCTGCTGATGCCTTAGATATCTGACACTAAGCATTTTCCTGTCACAATGACTGCTATTAATTTTGTATTTTTACACTCTCAGTATTATTTTGTACCTCATGTATATTAAATCAAATTTGTTGCACTGACTGTTAAATGAAAAAAAAGCAACAGAAATGACATTTCAATAAATCATAGGGATCTATCTATTGATAGATAGATAGATAGATGATAGATCGATAGATACATAGTCAGATATCCATATCTTCATACATAGTTTGTATGAAAATCATGATAACATCAAGTATTCTGTGTAAACATGTTTGAACGTCAGTCAGTAAAATGTCATGATTATGCATTAAATTTTGGTTCATAATTTTCACACAACACCTGAGTGTTTAAATTTTAAGTGAGATGCCTAAATAAATATATAATTTTTTTCTATTAATAAAATAATATTTTGTTTGCAGCAGTAAAATTCATAAATACAGTATGTAGGTTTTCAAGGTTTTTTATATTTTTGATTTTATAATTTCCCATGAGCCCCCACAAGCTGGTTGTTGGAGCTAAAAAACAAACAAACAAAAAGCTGGAATCACCCTGAGAGTACTTGCTGTCTGTGGTCTGTTGGTTGAGCAAGAGAGCTGTTGGCACCAGCCGCCCGAATAATCTGATCAGAGAGGCTGGCTCTGTGTGTAATGGTCCAAGCAATGGGGAATTTTCCTTTTTTTCTGTCTCTCCTCTCAGGTGGAGTTGTAGACTGGATGTTCGTGCTAGGCCTCCCTGCTGATAGAGTCTCAGTTTTCCTGGTCTTCAGCCGTTGCACAAATTTTTATTTCCTCATCACTGTGGCAGTTATAACCAGCTTGTGCACACAAAATTTGTGTGACAGAGAACCATTTGACAGCCTTAATAACATTTGCTCTGGTAAAATGATGAAAAAATGTACTTCATCAAACTTCCAGCTCCAAAACTTTAAGTTTTAGCTTGAAGAAACAGCATTGTGCATGCTTCTTTTCAGTTAGGAAAAGGTCTGCAGCTTCTGCATTGCTCTCTGACTTTTTACTCATGTTTGGGTTCAAATATCACAATGCCAGCACAAATCATGTTCTTTGAAAGCACAAACTGACAAATGGATAAACAGCCAACTTTTTATTCTTGGTCAAAACAGAGTTTCTACTACTTCAATACTAATCTGAAGTAAGGGTTTAAAACCCTTAGGGCCCAGGGTCAAGAATCGCCCCAGTAAAGACTCCAGTTGGACCCATTAGACTTTGGAAAATGTGAAGCAGGGCATAAATTTGAGCATAGTTGGCACATATTTTATTATATTTTTTGTATATGTTTCAGCTTTTCCAACTGATAAAGACTTCCTCTGTGGCCATTCATGCAACATCTTTTTTTCTGCTATATCTACTATAGAAATAAAGATGAAAAAATCTGCAAATTAACAAATATTATTTTATATTGTTTAATTGTATGTTTAATTGTACGTTTAATTGTTTTGTAATACAGGAAGGCCTGTGCAATGTCATTTTACACATTTATTTCTTATAGTTAAATCCTCGAGAGTCACATTGACAGATTTCTTTCATTTACCATCTTAGCATTACGTGTATTTACACCGGTCCAGCAGGTGGCGGCAATGCACTTGTAAGTTGGTGTGCTATCCGCCCTTAAAAGCCACAAGAAGAAGAATAAGCATCTCGAAGTGAAAGTGAATAATGTGGAGAAAAATAGTTTATATTTAAAAGCCTCGAACAAGGAACAAGCTTGTAAGTTACGTTTCTTTATTTGAATGACGACCGCACTGTTAGCTTATATAGGTTAATCCAAGCTACAGTAATCGAGGCTAACCTTCAGCATTTATAGCCAATCAAAGCTAAGTTAGCTAAAGATGCTGTGTTTTTGCAGTGCGCTCAGGGTAGTAAGATAAAGAAAAATCTGTCGTTTTAGCGTGAAAGTGACGTGTCAAATGAAGAAAATATGCTTGGCTAGCTCGTCGTAGCTTTGTTGGAGCTGTCAGCTGTGCGTTTTTTTCGCGGTGTGCCGTCTTTGTCTGTAATTAATGCACATATATACAGGTAAAATGAACTGAATCTGTAACTTACTGTGAACATCTACCTACGACCATCTTCGCTGAAGTCTCAGAATGTAATAAGTGGACCAAAACACCTATTTAGGTCTTACTGTAGCTTCCACCCGGCACTAGGAATAAACAAAGTTTGTATTTCACTGTATTAGAAGTCCAGTTATACATACCAAGACCCGTGTATTTCTATTGTTTCTATGTTGTTGCTTACGAAGGCTGAATGTCATGTTTATTTCTGGTTTGTAAGGATTTCTTTGAACAGTTCTTTTAACTACCGTACAACATAAATCTGTACTCGCTTTAAAATACAAGAATTGGGTGCAAAAAATGAAGTGAATTTGTTTTTTTTTCTTCTCTAAGGTGTGGATTAGCTCAAATATATAAACACCCTTATTATTTTTTGGTTAGCTATTGATTTGAGATGAAGTTGAAGTATATGGAGATACTCCTCCAGTCCATGGCATTGTCAATGTGGACATTGTCAATGTGGACATTGT
>NW_005187550.1:1240879-1265692 GCF_000239375.1 Pundamilia nyererei | reverse complement strand
ATACTTCACGGGAGGCTTAGCCTTTGTAGTTCCAGGGTTATCACTGAACAGCATCCTTACCAATTCCTCTCTAAAACTTTGGGTATATTTCCAGATGCTGGAAAACACACAGCCGCATAACTTGTACTTATGTACAGTTGTTTGAAGTAATTATCTTGCTGCACAATCATGCCACCCTGGAAAAGTTCAAAGAAACCATTAAAAGCCTCAAATTACCCTGACATGCCAATGATGAGTGTATATAAACTGCCTTTTCTTACTGTGCCAGCATATTTACTTTCTTTCTCTCTAATACAGCTGGTTCTGATTAGTCTTGTATGACGTGTTAAACGTGGATGAAGTTATGGATTCTCAAACGAGGTAAAGTATCCAAGTTAACAGTTTCCTTGGTCTTGCATGAGTAATTTCCAATGTACTGCTAATTAAAGAAGATATTGATGGAAAATGTGTGATTATGATAAAAGTATATTTTATATGTTTTATTTTCTTTCTTTTTTGCAGCAGTTTAAATGCTGAGGTTAATCAAGAAGATGTAAAGAATGATGCTCCAAAAACTAACCTCACAGATGAAAGTGATGAACTCTGTTTTGAACCACAAACGTCTGGCGCTACAGGATACAGTACACAAACAGAGAACACACATGATGATGTGTCTTCCCAGAATTTGATGGACTGTAGGTCTGCAGGTGACACGGATGAAGCTGTGCTCACGTGCAGCAAAAGTAACACAGCTCCAACACAGTGTTCTAATGGGCAGAAATCTAAGAGGCCCAGTTCACCAGGTCCTCACCCCTCTAAGACAACCTGTGTTGCTGCACACACTACCAATACAAAACTCCCTCCCTGTCTTAGTTTTAGTTCCAAAAACCCAGAGTGTACCCCCATTGATGTGGAGATGCTCAGTCCTGATAGTCCAGTCTGTAAAACCATGTTCAACAACTCTGCAGACCAGGATTGTGATGGAGGTTTTTGTGCAGAGCACTCTGCCTTTGCAAAGGCTCAGGTAATGGAATCTCAGCAGACTATCAAAGACTCTGATCCAGGAAGTTCAACCAAAGAAAGAGAACATCTTCCTGCAATCGGATCCGAGGATGCTGAAATAGCAGACCACAGTGGGTCATCTAATATGAGCCAGGACTTAATTGAAAGCCAGCCAGATACAATTTTGCAAAGGTCCTTGGAAAGATTTTCACTACAACTTTTTTTTGTGCCCTAGTGCCATTATATTCATAATGTCCTTTAGTTAATCTGCTGTCTGCTTACCTGTTCTGCCTTTTTTCTGTATAGTGTTTCATGCCCATCACATAACATTGAGACAAAATGGCAGGGGACGCCCATAGATGAGCTGAACAGACTACCCCAGTGTGCCCCTCCTCTGTCCCACCTGAAATCAGCACCTCATCACACTGTCACAGTCAGGGTGAGTCAACAGCCACTTCTTCTTTTGTGGATCTTTGTATTTGCTAATACAGATATGTTCATGATGACCTGCTGAAGTTCAAACTAAGCATCAGAATGGGAAGAAAGGTTATTTAAGTGAATTTGAACGTGTCATGAATGTTGATGGCTGCTCTGTGTATTTCAGGCTATGGGGAATTAAAAAGAATGTTTTCCATCCAACATGCTTGAATATTTGTAATTCAAAAGTATTACTTTGGAAAAAAAACGACTCCTAAAGAAATAAAGCAATTTATTTAAATCGCATTGCTGACTACCAAGCCTTGTTAACCTATGAGGCAGATTTTGTTTAACTCACCATAATTATCTGTTCAAATGTTATTCTAATAAAGGATGATGCAGAAGCTGATAGTAAACTAAGGTTGTTATTGCAAAAGGAATCTGCATTTCTTTGTTTGGCTGTAAGCCTATTAGTGTGTGTCATCCCCTCACCGATACCTGGGAGTCTCTCGAGAGCACGTTTAGGACAGATGTGCACAGAGCATAGCAGCACCAGCTGTTTCAGGTGAACCAGGGGAATGTCTTCCTTTGTTACTGTCTCACTCTTTCAGTCTTTTAATACTTATGCTTATCTACTGGGATTTTCCTACACAGGCATCTCTGGGTTTTACAGAGAATAATGTGAAAAAGAGAAAATATTGAGTGAATGGCGGTTCTCTGGCTAATAAGGGCATGTCAGAGTTAAATGCCCAGAGATCTTCAGTCTCATAGGAAGCCAACAGTAACTCACATAACCGGTTGTTACAGGCAAAGTATGCAGAAGAGCAGCTCTGAATGCACAACATGTTGAACCATGAAGCAGACGGGTTACGGCAGCAACAGACCACACTAAGTGCAACTCCTGTCAGCTAAGAACAAGAAACTGAGGCTACAGTTAACATGGGCTCACTAAAATGATCCAATAGAAGATTGGAAAGACTTTGCCTGGTCTGACGAGTGTTGATTTGTACTGTGACATTCTGATGGTAGATTCAGAAGTTGAATTAAACTGCATAAAAACCTGGCTCCATCCTTCCTTGCATTAACTGTCCAGGCTGGTGGTGGTTGTAATAGTCTATGGGATATTTTCTAGGCACACTTTGGTACCAACTGAGGATTGTTTCAACATGACAGCCTACCTGAGTGTTGTTGCTGACTAAGTTTATCTATCTCTGAATGATCCCAGTGCACAGGCTATCATCTTTCTGTTTCCAGCAGGATAATGCATCATGCATCAATGTGTCATAAAGCTCAGATAATCTCAAACTGATTTCTTGAACATCACAATGAGTTCATTGTACTCAAATGACCTCCACAGTCACCAGATCTCAGTTCAACAGAGCACCTTTGGGATGTGGTGGAACAGGAGATTTGGATCATGGCTGTACAGCCGACAAATCTGCAGCAACTGTGTGATGCTATTATATCAACATGGACCACAATGTTTGAGGAATATTTCCAGCACCTTGTTGAATCAATGCTACAGTAATTAAAGCAACTCGGAAGGCAAAAGGAGGTCCAACTCAGTACTAGCAAGGTGTACCTAATAAAGTGTCTGGTGAGTGTGTATCATCGCTTGATGAAATGTGTTTATATAAGAGAAAAGAAGACTGGGAGGATTGGCAAAGATGATGTAAAGAATGGCTCTTGAGATGCAGACAGGGTGAATGAGAATGAGAGAGACAGTGCTGGGCCGAGTGAAGCCGTCCTCCATGATCCCCTGAGGGGCTCTTGTCAGTAGCAGTCCTATCAGACTATCCTCCATTGCTCGTCCCACAGGGACATAGTCAGTGCTGCTTTACTGCTACAACTTGCTCTTACCATCACCAAACACTGCCACAAAAACTAGATGCTGCCAATCACTAAATTCCAAGAATGAAAATGTATTTGTAATTAATTTTTTAATTAGATCTAATGTGTACACTGAAAACTGGTTGTCTTTTAGTTCATTACGCATCAAAGAAATGTATGACTTGAAAATATGTAATGCTTGTATTTTTATTTTCTATGCGTTTACCTTTAGTGTGAGGCAATTAAAATGCCTTATACAAGATAAGCTTTTATAGAAATTTTAGTTTATTCTTTAATTTTTTACACTATCTACCAAGCTGTGCTCTAACTTTCAGGGGCTTTTAAAATAAACCAAAAGGCATTCTTTTAATGAGCAAAGGGAAAACAGTTAATTTCATCATAATTTCTCTAAAAACAACAGTAACCTGTAAAGAACATGTTTTCCTCTTGCATTTTTATTTCCCTGTTACAGACAGATCTCCTCAGGGAGGGAGAAGTCCCTGTCCCATACCCTACCAAGTTCAAGGATGCATGGGATGATTTGTCAGTGAAGATGCCCTGCTCTGAGAAGAATCTGTTTCCTATGGAGACCGAGGTATAATAGTTGTATAGCATCCCTCCATCCAGACATGCCATTTCAGTACAATAAAGTTAGTTACTGCAAGAACATTGATGTAAGAAAAGTTTGTATTTATTTATTTATTTATTTTTTATGTTGTGTAGGATGGAAATGGCGTCCAAAGTCGATGGGACCTGATCCGCACTGCTTTGCAGAGGGGGTTCAAAAGTTGTCTGGATGTGAGGGTAAGAGATCAGAGACACTGGTTAGTCAAACCTAAAATATGGAAACTTAGCAGTTGAAACCCTGAAACACTTACACTCCTGTAAACTGTTTCAAAAAGCAGAAAAAATTTGTGTTGCCAGAGTTGCCAAACAAATGACCACAGTAGGCTTTTAAGTGTTTTACATAATATTGAAGAATTTCTGAGCATATTTGTTTCCAATTGTATTGTGAAAGCAATGGCAAAGATACAAATCGTATTCCATAAGCAACCACATGGTGGCAGAGTTTGCATCAGTTGTATTTTACACCATTTATAAAACCAGATTTGTACTTTTGTGCGCAAATGTTACATTTTCAGTCTGACTTCTAACTTCTCATTCTTCTCTTCAGGATGCAATCCTTAGGTATAACACAGCCCATGCAAAGAAATGGGACTTCACTGCCCTGAACCTTCTTTGTACAGAGGTACGATGTTCAGTATACGACTGTTACCTGATGTTTATGGGCCTGTCTTGTACAAAAGAAAAGGCATAATATTAGCACAACTTCCTAATGGACTACTGAAAATGTTTTAATTCCAACAACTTGTCCTGTACAGACATGTTTGCTGAATATAGCAGACATGTCTGTACAGGACAAGTTGAGCCTTGTTGACTTGTAAGTCCCAGCAAAATTTAAGTCACCATGATTATCTGGTTAAATGTTAGTCTAATGAAGAATGAATCTAAAGCTGATAGTAAAGTAAAGTTGTTATCGCAAAGGGAATCTGCTTGTCTTTGTTTGACTGTAAGCCCATTAGTGTGTGTCATCCCCTCACGGTACCTGTGAGTCTCCCGGGAGCACATTTAGGACAGATGAGCACAGAGCATAGCAGCACCAGCTGTTTCAGGTGAACCAGGGGAATGTCTTCTTTTTTATTGTCTTCCTCTTTATCCTTTTAAACACTTCTTATCCTCTTTTCAGACAGTTAGGGGCTATAATTGCACTCGTGTTATGAGGATAACATTTTTAGATATGGGACAATGATTTCTTGTCATTCAATTTTACAAGATAACTTTTTAAAGTGTCAGCCCTTTTACAGAGTTTCTCTCCTTAGAGATTGTAGATAAAGTATGATCTTTATTACTTATTATGTCTACTGCACAGGCTGAAACTTTATATTTTAACTACACCACCACCCAAAAGAGCCTAAAGATAGATGGCAAAGCAAATTCAATTTGAAGCCTAATTTTATAGCTACGTTTAGCATTTAGAAGCATTTGTTTTATTCCTAAATTCTTCCTGGGTATATCAATTAGGAACAGAATCGTTATAACAATGCAGTGTTCAGAATTAAGTGAGTGCTTGTGATATCCGGCACAGTCCAGCCAAATTGTTATTTAAACCTAATGCTTGTTCCCTCTCATCGTGGATTACTCAGCTAAATTTAGCCCATTCAGAATTGTTTTTTTCCTTCTCTCTGAGATATTTTCTTAGTAAGCCAGAAAGCTTGGCAGATCAATAGCTGTCTAAGCCTTTTTATAGCTTAATCCAATTTAATTAAAAGCCCCCATTAAGTCTGTAAGGATGCTAAGTAAGGCCAGGCAGTAAGTTGGTCTTCCCGGAAGCAATTTCATCAGCAACTCCAACTGCCTGCTCGCTGTCGTGACCACAGCAATTCCCCCACTTTTGTCATTTTTATGTTCCAAAGACATTTTATAAAGGCAAGCGGCGCTCACTAGAGAAGGACAAACCAGTGTTTAAATGACACAGTAGAAACCAGAATTTGATTACATAAGCCAGAGGTCCCCAACCCTTTTTGCGCCACGGACCGGTTTATCTCTGACAATATTTTCACAGACCGTCCTTTAAGGTGTCGTGGATAAATGCAACAAAATAAAACCAGTGCTGGTACCCAAAACAAGGAGGATTTATTCATAAGACACGGGAAAAGACCCAGGGAAACAGAGTTAACGATAAAAACGTTTAAAGAATAATAAAAACCCTGAAAACCATAAATTTCACACCCGAGCCTCAACTCTCGTAGCCCAGTAGCAAACGATTCACGGACTGGTTCCAGCCCGATACCAAACGACTCGGGTACGTGGCCTGGTTGTTGGGGACCGCTGACATAAGCAACAGTTAGCCAAGTGATGAATCCACCCACTAAATATTCTTGAATAGAAAGACGTAGGCACAGCACACCTGCTGGCTGTGACTGGTATCAAGCATTCAGACCTTCATGACAACACTTAAGCAGAAATGATTAACAGCTGTCTTTCTACGGCAGACCTGTTTCATGCAAAGCGATTTATTTGTTATGCACACTCTAATGTCGTGAAGAAACAAATGGTCAGCCATTCTATAACAGTGGCCAAACCAGCTGATTGATATAACAGTTTTCAGTGTCATATTTGTTTTTTGTGGTCATTACGAATGCTAACCACTGAACTTCTAAGCCAATACAACCTAATTAAATGTGGTGCAACATCTTGTATCACTGAGGTAAAATAGTGAAGGGATACGTGGTCCCTGGGCCTGTGACTGACAGTCCGCTCAGCATGTAATAGCCATTAGGTAAAAAAAAAAAAAAGAAGAGGTTTCCAAATTAGGGCTTGTCTGTAAATTGTCTTAGTGTTTCTCCTCTGCCGAATGAAACTGTCACTGTGTCATTTTCTGACGAATGTCTGAGGGCTAAGCACAAACCCAGTCCGGGAGTACAGTACAGCTGATGTTTCAGTACACAAACATATATATAGCAGCAAGACAACAAGGCTGTTCCTCTCATTTTTGTGCGCTGTTGCTTGCTTGTTTGCTTCCGTCTCTCTCACTGTTAACAATGTCTTGAAATGCAGGGTTTGACACTAAATGTATTGGGGAAACACCCTTAGAAGAACTGTAAATTAAATAGTCAAATCAAGAGTTGTGAAGGTTGAGCTGCCAGAAAATTAAAATGACTTGTAAAGACTAGAATGTATGGAAGATCAATGTCTAATCGATCACTATGCTATGAAGCACTAAATCCTGACTGCCCTGATGAAACTTGGTCTGTCATATTTATGGATGTGAAATGTATAGTTTGTGTGTCCACCCTAACCTTGTGGTGAGCTGCTCTAGCTGTGGAAAGGGTGGGGGGGGGGTTGTCTTTCTGCCCTCATCCTGCCGCATCACCAGCTACCATCTATTAGTCCCACAGGAGCGCTTTATGATGTCTGCCAGCTCATTACTCCTGACAGCATTTAGTCAGACCTGCTCTGCAGTCATATAAATGCCCCTGGCCAAATCAACCACCAAAGACTTCCTGTGGAAAATCAAGCCACCCTGCCACTCTCTCCACAATTGGTCATTTGCATTTGCTCCCAGAAGATCCATTTAATCAGCACAAGCTCCCCTGCTTACCTTGATAGAATAAGGCATGTGATTGATGACAGTGACATTCGAAGCCAATACACTCATAAATGATTGTGTTGTAAATCTGGGGTGTATGATGGAATAACTGGGTGTTTATTTTAGGGGGAATTGCAGATGGATGCTGAGGTAAGCTTCAAGCTGAAGTATGGATGCCTCAGCTGTGGCGAGCTCATTCCTAGATTGATGGTAGTTTCTTTGGAAAAGGGTTCTGTGTAGTGAACGCCTCTGCAGCATTTCTGTTTCTGTGTTTTTTTTCCACTGTTGACGTTTAAGTATTATTGATATCTGAGTAGTGGGAGTTCATCCTATAACAACAATAAACTTGAGTTTTTATTTTTGGATATGAGAGAAAATTGCGTAGATATTGCTTACTGGTGTAGGGTTATGACCTCTGACTTGCTGTAAAGCTGTTTTTAGACCATGTCAAGTTAATCAAACAGTTGGCTCATCCTCAGATTTTCAGTTACATCCTGGGTCCTGGGCTTAAGAAAACAATACTAAACCTTAAAAAATGGCACGTTTAAAATTGAGGGAAAATGAACAACAAATGCACAAAACAAGGAATAATTTATGGCTCTTTTTTAATTGCATGAAACCCGTGCATCATTTCTTTTGTTAATATTCAATGAGGAAAGCAATGCGTGGAAAATTTCTTTTATTTTATTTATAAAATTCAACACACATCAACAATGTGTGACATATGTGGGTTTAGGTTAATTTGAGCCTTAATTAGCCCTATGCATGAATTTGCATGTGTATGGTTGTCTGTCCTTGTTAGCTCTGTGACAGACTGGCGACCGGGCTGTATCCTGTGTCTCACACTTGGGCAGTTGTGATAAGCTCCAGCCCCTTGGACACTGAACTAGATAAGGGGAAGAAAATGGATGGATTGATGTTAAAACTCATATTTATTACATGAATGAGTTGTTCCAGTATATTTGTTGAAAGTGCAACAAATGAAGACGTAGCTTCTTAGCTTGTACTTATACATAAAAAAGACAGATTTTGTTTTTTGTTTGGACAAAAACAAGTCAAAATCATGCTCAAGTCAATGAGCAGAAAATGTAAAGCACAAAAACAAGCACTGGTTTGATTCTTAAATAAATAACAAAAAGTTAGGTTTTTTTTTCTCCATTTGTTAAGAGAAATCTGTGGTGTGACAAAACAATATGTCAACTTACATATAATCAGTCACTCTGACTGCTGGCTCCGAGTAACTGACTGCCTAAGTAGGCAGTCAGCTCGACACATATCTCATTTAACAATACTTAAGCTTACATGTATTTTTTTTTTGTCTTTTCAGTGTCTTGAACATTGTGAGGTACAGCAACTGTTTGATACCGTACTACCTGCTATGGTTGATCTTGCACTTAAAGCTCCTCGGCTGTGCACAATGGTAGGTTTTGATTGTTGTCTGTATTTATACCAAATTATCTATTTTAAGGGCTTTGGAAATGTGTAAAGGTGAGGCGTTACTAATGAAAGTAGCAGTGTTTAAGGTATGCAGGAAGACGGATAAAAGTGTGGTAAGTTAGCAGGACGGGTTAGATGGTGCATCAACTTATGAGTTACAACTCGCAGCTAATGAATCCAACTCTTTGGTCCATATCAGGAACTGCTTCATTAGAAAAGAGGACTGGGAGAGGAGAGGTCCATGTTCTGCCATCCATTTCATGTGCTATGCTTGTGCACTTAGGAAACTCCACTTACTTTTTGTGAATTCGGTGCACTAAGTTGGGACTTCTGAATTTTAAAATGCAGTCTATCGCTTTAGATTTCCACAAGTATTCCTGTTCCAAGCAAGACACATTGGTAGTGTGGGTTTGAAATCGGCCGCTTTGAACCCCAGAAGGCCTTTTTGCAGTTCACATTACATGGAGATCCATGTCAGAGTTCTTTTAAATGTCATGTCCATTTGTCCTTGTTTCCCTCTTCTGTCATCAATTTTAGCTATCTGAGAATTACAGGATTGGTATTTTTGTAATCACGTTATCTATTTCAGTCTTCAGTATAATTTAATAAAGAGAATTCAGCTCCCACTGCGGGATAGGGGAATCCCTCTAGTTCCTGTTCACGTTGAGAGCCAGGGGCAGAGGTTTAAGTATTATCCACTTTAACTAGAGGATGGAGTTTCTGTTACAGATTCCATTTTAAAGGGCATTATTTGCAGATATTGAATAATGAAGCTTTCTGACTCTCTCAGCTGTGTTTGGCAGTATTAAGCGTCAAGCCTAATATTTATATGTGCGTTATTAGAGCTGGTATTGATCTGCTAACTGGGCAGCCTTGGGAGGCTCTTTAGCCTTAATCAGTGAAGATGGATGGGCCCTGTGTGCCTGACTGAACAAACCTGGGGGAGAGCAAGAGAACTGGGACCTTAATTGCTACCACCCATTTAGCTAATGGAACTCTCAGTGTTTGCTAGATTGCTAAACTAATTATCTATCCTCATTAGCTCTTTAGCCTACACCACTAAACCCATATTACTTTGTCTGTATTTTTTTTCTGCATCTGTCTTTGTTACTGTAATCCCTTCTCTTACTTTTTGCTTTGTCACTGTAGCATTGGCATTGTATCATCAAATCACTGTTTGGATTTTTTGATTTTTCTGTTTTTTTCTCTATTTACAGCCAATTCCTTTACTTAAGTCAAGGATGAATCAGTCTCTGACCCTTTCTCAGGAGCAAATAGCCTGTCTTTTGGCCAACGCCTTCTTCTGCACATTCCCTCGACGCAACTCCCGCAAGTCCGAGTATGGCAATTATCCTGAGATCAACTTCTACAGGTGAAAGCACACAAAACAAAAGAAATCACCAGCAGCCTGCTGTTATTAGTATTTTATACAAAAAAAGGTTTTCCCCTTTAGTGCCCACAATGTTGCTTTGTAAGCCTTTATTTAGAGCAGGACAGAGGACGTCTAAGGTGATTGAACCCTGTTGCTGTTCTACCCTATAACTGAG
Organism: Pundamilia nyererei; assembly: GCF_000239375.1. Classification (NCBI taxonomy): domain Eukaryota; kingdom Metazoa; phylum Chordata; class Actinopteri; order Cichliformes; family Cichlidae; genus Pundamilia; species Pundamilia nyererei. Next base: position 1,255,330 of record NW_005187550.1, on the reverse strand, counting down.
GATCAAATCCGTCCCTCAGTATCTATAATACATATCAGTAATAGGTTTTTTTCTTATAAATTTCAGCTATCTGCCTCAGTGTGATTGTTTTGAGCGACTCTGTTTTTAATGATCCTACCATTCAAATTAAACTAACATCCATCAGGGGGCACTACTGCCTTGAAAACCCTTAATAGATGAATTGTTTTGTTTTTACTTACTTTCTGTTCATATTGTTTCTTGCACATTCAGTGTAGAAATTTACCTTGGCTGCAGTGGTTGGAAAAACAATGAACTGATTTCTGTATGAATGGAGCCACGGTTTGTCATTTGTTTTTAGTTGTTATATTGCAGTTTGTGGTGTAACTGCAAATATCATGTTATCGATTTGAGGATGGGGCTGTGGGCTGAGGATCTTTCTCCATGTTATACCCCATGCGTGGGAGGGAGATCCCAGTAGGAGTGTTAAATTGGAGTTCTTTCTTACAACCTACTCAAAACCAGTGGTGTGTTAAGAAAGCATGGGTTAGCTAATGGAAACAAATTGTTATAATAGACTGTTTTAAAGTGAACACTTGTCTGCTTGTCTGTGTGTCACTGGCCTCTCATAACTTGAAGTGTCACTTTATTTGTTCTAAAAAAAAAAAAAAGGAAGTCATGCAACTTTATAGCCTAAACTTATAACAATGATGTGCTGTTGTGCTTTTGCTCCGAACATAACAGGTGTGAAGTGTAGGTGACAGCTGACATTGTAAAGATATAGCAGGTTAAAGTAAACTGCCAGTCTAAATATCTTACTTTCTTACTTACTTTCTTTTTAAGATCTACCTAAATGGAGAGAACGTAATTTTCCACCTTAAAAGAATAAAAACTATTTTTTAAAACGAATTCGGCTTAATGACCGATGATTTTATGTCACAGTGAAGCATCCCTCATCCATAATTCACATGATTCTCTATTCCTTCCTATTGCACTCAATGATCGCCTAATAGGCTTTCAACCAAATTTTGTTTCTCATTTTATGAGCAGTAACCTGTGAATTGTGATGGATCTCTACCTGGATGAGCTACTACGCCATTGATCTGGTTTATCCTATTACAGATGTGGTTATATTTATCTAAGTCACGTCTTCTGTTTATAGTGGCTGTTGTTTTTCCGGAAGTGTATTTAGAAGTTTATCTGAATTGAAAATGATTTTTACTGTTGTGTTTTCCTGCCCAATGTTTTGTTTTGAGTATTGGTAACAAGAAAGAAGAATTTATGTGAAACAGGACAAGAACTGTGGATGACATATGAATTATGACACAAAGCAAAGTTTTGTGTATAACAGAACAGAAGAAACTATTACAAAAAGCAAAACTTGTCTGATTGTGAAAAGTTATGACATGATGACTATGAACAGGTAGCTAATTGAATCGGATAGGCATTTTTTCCAAGTGTTTTTCCCCCATTTGATAGTGGCTAGAAAGTTGACATATTGTTTATAGGTAAGAATGGCTGGTAACAGAGTTATAATTAGATTTTATTACATGCTTTGCAACTTCATGTTTGGACAGTAAGTGCCTCTGTATATCCTGAACACTGTCCAGACAATACCTCAACTCAATTTTCCCCTATTTCCATGAGGCCCCTTCTCCTCATTAGTGACATTTGCAATACCTTAGGGTTGTTGCCTGACACACTGAAGGCGTTGGTTCGGTAATACCTTATAATGAGTTCCCATATTCTTTGCAGAACATGAACATTTAGTGCTATGAATTTTGACATTCCCTGCTATCTACATGGGCTCTAATTGCTGGTCATTTTCAGATGGAACAAAATACATTTTTCAGTTTATTGTATACGCTGCCTCTTGCTTTATTGATATACTGCTGCCAAATATCAACATTTGTATTCATTTTAGGTGTTTAATGGATTCCCGCGCCAGTTTGACTCACCAGAGTGACTAGTTCATCGCTCATCATGGTGGTGTTTGTCAAAATAAATTGGAAAATAAATCTTAGCATAACAGACAAAATCTGCCCACAAACAGCTCTTTCATGTTCAGGAGTTGAACAGTCAAAATGGGCACACAGGTACATCTTTGACCCCTGATGGTTCTTATCTGTATCTGATACTATGATGCCATGACATTGCCTAGCAACTAGCTACTAACAGGTTAAAATGACCCATTGGTAACATTTATGTGTAGACTGTGTGAAACAATGTAGAAGTGCCTTAAAGCCTCCATTCTATCTGAAAGCCACCAGATGGCGATAGCTGTAGTTGAAAAAAAGACTTCTGGTCCTGTAGAAGTCTACGAAAGAGCAGCTTTCTGATCTGGCCTTTGTAAACACTGTTGATCTGAGTTTATGGCCTCAGTCACAAATTTTTTGATCATATTGAATAAAAATTCATTTGAATTTGTAAATCTTCATTATATTATGTTTCAAAACTGGAGGCTTATCTGTGCTATGAAACCACATGTTTACTGGCTAATAGACTGTTAATCACAAGTTATTATCCAATGAGTGTGCGGTTTCACAGTCAGACGCAAGGCAATAGCAGAAACACTCAATTTCATCTTTCAGTCGAATTCCATTTGTTTTTTTTTTATATAAGGCTAAATTACCACAACAGTCACCTGAGCAAGCACTTGGCGACAGTGGGGGGAAAAAAACAGCCATCTGGTTTGACCAGTTGAGGGTGAATGAAGAGAAAATGTGGAAGAGAGCCAGAGATCTTCAAAACAGGACTTCAGCAACCATGGGCTGAATCCACCTTTTATACTGTCTATATATTTATTCCCTTTATCATCTTATAAAAGCACAATGTGATTTGAATTCACAGCAATAACATCTCATTCATATCAATATAACTTGATTTATGCATCTTAGACTATATTGACAAAGTACTGGTCACCTACACATCACATCTACAGGAGCTGCTTGACAGTGGAAACTTATGCCATGAAGGCAAAGGAGCTTGCCATGAAGCTTCTGCCGCACAGTTTTTGTACTAATGTCAGTGCCAGCGGAGGTTTGCACTGTAGTTACTGAGTCAGCAGAGTGTTGGGAACCACTTTGCGCCCCAGCACTTGGTGATCCCACTCTGTAGCTTTACATAGTCTCCTGCTATCTGCATGAATTCCTAAATATTTCTTGTTGTTATAGTATTATACGGCAAATAACTCCCTCCTCTAGTTCAGAGTATTATGCATCTGCTCTGTCTTTAAGGTTCGATAGAATTATTTTACAAATCCTGTCATCCTACTAATTATCTTTGATTTGGTCCATATAACCTTCAGCTGCCTTATTTTATCTAAACCATAATTGCACTTTCAGTGTCATCTGTGTGTCATCTGTTTGAGGGCACGATATCTGTGTCTGTAATGATGTAAGTATTGATTTTAGTTGCAGCGTTGGCTGTTTCAGACCACTTGGGTCTGCCTTCACTGTCAGTATTTCTGCCTAGAGCAAAATACAGGAAAGGCCAAGAGAAGGGAAAAAAGTCTTTGTGTTTCTGAGGAAACGAGACGAGACAACCGCTGCAGTCTAAAATGGGTCCTGGATCGTTACACGCCCTCCCCTTCTCGCAGTAATTGAGGGAGTGTCCGTCACTTTGCTTATCGGTTACACTAACGCTCTGTCTTGGGCAAACAGAGCAGCAAGCAATCTGCTGATTGCTGTTTTGGCAGAACTGTCGAGATTTGTCCTCTGTTAAGTGATGGATAGATTCAAGGAAGAGGATAGAAAGCAGAAGACTTGTCATTTTATGGCTTGTCTTTTCCTGGGTTTGAGAAGAAAATGACATAGGGAATTCCAGTAACAGTTTGGTCAACAATGAAGGCTCATTAGTAAGAAATAAATACCCGTTTTTGTTTTTAAATCATTGTGAGATGGTCTACCTTGTTTGCAAGAAAATAGCTGAACAGGTTATGGCAAAACTGTCAGAAATATTGTCTCCATATGCACTTTATGCAGTAGGTACGGTTATAGACGACAAGAACCAGCTAATTACTGTCCTTAAATGAAAATTGCTGCAGTATATTTTGTAACAAAATCCTTCATAATTAGTAGTCCTTCTTTCTCAAGTGCGGTATAATTTGTGGCTATACTGTAAATCCCACTGTAATTTACTTGTTTCACTTACACTTTCTCATAGTAATGTTGTCCTCCAGGATACATTATGCCAAATTAACACTGACTAAAGGAACTGATGGGGTGAAGGGGTTCACAGAGGATGAGTAAGGTGCTGTGTAAGGAAATAGTGTAGAGAAAACCAAAACTGACATGAAAAAATTATCTTAAATAAATAGCTTTTTTTCTTTACTCACAGTAAGGCTTTTAGCAAATGACCTTTTCATTTAATTTGTTCCCTCTGTTTGTATTTCTTTACCGGTCTGAGCAGAAAGTGGTGGGAGGGAGAGATGCTGAACTATGGTTAGTCATCAGCTTAGGTCGCTTTTAATGGAGGGAGTGTACTAGAATGGGGGTGATTTAAGCTTTCCATCCAATGCTCTCTCCATCCCTCCACCCTAGTTTAATAGTAACTGAAAAACTGAAACGGGGCCTCAGGCAGTGCCGTTGTATGAAGGATGAGGGTAGATGGGAGAGACATCATGCCAGTTTGAAAGCATGACTTCACTCATGTTCCTGTTGTGCAGTGAGCTTTAGATAATAAATGAGTGAAACATTAATGCCTCTCATCTTCTAAAATGTAACACATTATTTAATGTCAAAAATACAGGTGCTATTATAAAGTTTTGGAACTTGCCCCATAAAAATCTAAAATTAGACCTGAATTAGATTTGGCTTCATGTTCCATCGTAGATATTCTGCGAAGGTTATGCTTTCAGCATTGCTGTGGAAGTGTTGCTGTGATGACTTGCACTTCTACATCCCCTCCTGTTGGTCTACTGGATAGTTGGATGGATAGCACAATGCCAAGTGTCACCATTCAATTTGTTTGACTGTTTATATGCCTGAACGGCATACAGACACTACTTTGAAGGGGAGATACTGTACATTTTACTCTTTTTTTCAGAAGTTGTATAAACCTTTTCATGTAGTGTTTTAAATTAAGTGTTTTTTTTAACTCAGACATACATTTTCTTTTGGTTTCAGGTTGTTTGAAGGTCCTTCACCAAGAAAAATTGAGAAATTGAAAACTCTGCTGTGTTACTTCAGGAGAGTTACAGAGACTAGTAAGCAATGAAAATAACTAACATAATGTTGTAGAAGTTGTTGTCTTTCAGTTGAATAACCTTTTGTCTGCTTTATTTTTAAGCACCCAAGGGTCTTGTTACATTTACAAGACAAACACTAAGCAATCCACCAGACTGGGAAAGGTAATAATTACTTCTCTGGTTCCTTATGAACATAATAAACTAATGAAGTGCATTTAAAATAAATTATCTTGCGATTCATGGCATACTCTGTCCAAAACAAATAGTATATTCTGCATTCTGTGAAGGCATATAATTGTTGTAGGGGAGTAATTGTTATTTTAACAGGCAGTAAAACCCTGAAATTCTATCAAAGTTTCACTAAATCTTTCCTGAATATCTCTGAAGTGTGTTGATTTTGTCTGAGTGGGATAGTGACCATCAACTCCTCATAGCTTCTTTGGTGCTCATGTGCACAGATAATTGCCATTATATAAATTCCTACAATGAATGTAGTAGTAGGACAGTGTTTTTAAAGGGTGGATTTGAAAGAGTAAAGGGCCCCAATGTGGATGAGAAGTCCACATGAATGTTGAAGTGTTTGTAATCGTTGGTTTTTTTTCTCCCCTTTTTTTTGTCCAGCTCTCAGACTCAGCTGACACGCCTGCATATCACTTGTGAAGGGACAATTGAGGAACATGGATATGGAATGCTCCAGGTAGGAATGTTTTACCACACACTAAGCACACAGTTTTACCTCTGACTTCAGTAATTAAATACTTTCATGTCATCCATGTCTTGTTAAAAATATCCAAAGCACTTCTTAACAGCATCTTTTCTCTTTTAATGTGAGAATTTTAATTTTAAATACAAATAGTATTCTGCAGTTTTTTACTGTGGTTACACCTAATGAGTATGATTCTGTCAATCAGTCTATTTTTCTTGCTTAAAAAGTAAAAATATGACCTTCAGCTTTAAACCAGTTGTATGATTTTTGTGCATATCAATGCAAGTTATTGAATCTCTGTCTGCAGTGACTCACCCCATCTTCTTACCCCCCTTGTTGTTTCTGTGTAGCTGCCGCATTTATTTTACTCTAGTTGACAGCTGATGTATACACATGAGTAGCTCCGAGTGGCAAGGGTGGAGGAGAGGACCCTGGGGTGGGGGATGAGGGAGAAGGAGGCACACAGAGACAAAGATGACGTCGGGGATCCATCTCACTGGGGTGACCCAGTGAGCTTGGAGTCCTGTAGGCGGATTGATGGCTACCTCAGCAGGCTGGATATTGGTTGTGTGTTGAGTTTTGATAGGGCAGAGCGAGCTGTCATCCTGTCGGGAGGTGAGATTGAAGGGTGGGGGGTGAGGTTAGGGGTAAACCAGTGAAGGTGAGGAGTTGAGTGGCTGGTTAGAAAACATACACAAACCCACTGTCACACAGATTGACGTAGCTGTGGGCCACTGAGCAGAACCTTCACCCCTGACAAGCTGTTTAAATATCTGCATTGTGATTTGCATGGGATGTTCTCTTATGCGTGCCACAAAAACAAGATCTGGTCTTTCAAGGCATGAAGCTCAAGCACCACACTGAAAATACTTCCCCAAAGAAGCATGAGTCCTAGAAATAAGCACAAACATATCGGTTATTGGTATGGATTTATCTTATTTCAACAAATCCCTGGGCTGTTTTTTAAAATTTTATTTCTTGGACTCTATTCAGTGTAGATCTTGAACTTTGTGGGTAACAGAGAGGATTTTGAAATGTGGAAAATGTCATTAATATCAGTCCAGACTCTTATTTTGGTCATTTCATATCATTATATATGTATTTTTTTTTAGCTGGATTGGGTTGAAGTTTTTTAAGACTGAAAAACATGGTCATGTGACTGCAAAAGAAGCCTGACTCATCACCACTCCACCACCGTGCTTGACATGGTTTGAGGTGTTTCTGCTGAGAAGCTGTGTTGGTTTCATCAAACATCTCCAAAGGACATTGTTCAAGAAGTCTTGGTGTTTGTTCAGATCCAACTTGGCAAACCTACACTGTGCTGCCATGTTCTTTGCAGAGAGAGAGAAGAGGGTTTCCCTTGGCAACCCTTCCATACTATTGTCTTTTTCTAATTGTATTGTCATGAACTTTCATTTTTAACATGGTAGCTGAGGCCTGTAGAATCAGAGCTGTAGCACTTTTCTTTTCTTTACCTGACTGTATATTGATTCTCAGGGTTTGTGACTTTAGATTGTGACACTAGGAGTTGGTGTCAAATTGGTTTGGTTGTAGTTTTTGACATAACTCAAATATGTTGTTCAGTCTTAAAAATTTCAGATGGACAAGTCCTTTACCTTTAGTAAGTTATAAAAGATGCAACTGGATAAAACGCAGATAAAGTTGGCAGATTGCTGAACAGCAATGACCTTTTATTGGTCGGTTCCTTTTTCTCTTTGTTGAATAAACACTGAATAGATAATGAATAGTGAGGCCTCTTAGAAAATGCAAAACTCAGACATGTGGGAAATCTGCACACATTCATGCACTGTAGATTTGAAGTACATCTTTAGACTTCATGGGTTGTGTTCTGTTACAATTTCCTGATTGGATTATTTCCATGCAGGAAGGATCATTGCAATGATCTTTATAGATTTATCTGATATAAATGGCCACAGTGGACAAAAGGATAGATAATGAGACACTAATTGAAGTATTTGTTTAAATAACAGGAGTGACAGTGACAGAATTTCACAAATTCTCTCATTTATACTGATAGGTCAAAGGGCAGTATGTCATACCGTACATGTCATGTCATGCAACAAACCAAATAGAAATCTGTATTTTTTTTAAATAAATGTTAATTTCAAGTTTGAGGCCAAACAAATGTCCTTCTTTTTTTCTTTTTGTATTTCACTAGGTGGACTTTGCCAACAGGTTTGTAGGTGGTGGAGTCACAGGACATGGGCTGGTCCAAGAAGAAATCAGGTTCCTTATCAACCCTGAACTCATTATCTCTCGCCTCTTTACTGAAGCTCTTGAATACAATGAATGCCTCATCATCACAGGTGTGTAGTTTCTTTCTTTTTCTCACACAAACATATGCATTTTTAAGTCTTGAGGCTTTGATTTGTATGACATTGTTACTGGGAACTTGATCACTGCAATCTATTTTTTATTTTTTTTTTAGTTAAAGAAAAAGTGATTTCATGTTTTGGGGTTGTTTTCAGATGGATAAGAAGGTTGTCTCCCTGCTCTTTCTGCCTGGGGAATTGGTCCTGACTTTTGTTTGTGCTTATGTGCTGAAAAGTTTTCTTGGAGTCACTGAGCAGGACGCTGTAAGTGTCACCATGTGGGGACTTTGCTGTCCTCCAGGGGATCTCCATGCTCACCTGGGCAACAACAATGAGAGCCTGATGAGCATGATCCTCCGGAGAGTCCATTTATTAGTTAGAACCTCTGATTCAGAAGGAACAGTGTGGTTTCAACCTGGTTGTCAAACACTGGAAAAGGTCTTGATCATCTCAAGGGAGTTTGACTAACGGTTTTCCCTGGGATGTTCTGTGGGATGTTTTTCAGGAGTATTGTGTATTTGGCCTCTTGTTTTGGGCTATAGCTAAGTGAAAGCATGCTATGCATTGCTGCCACTTAGTTGGGCTTGTTTGTGGTGGGGTTTGGGCTCTGCCAGGTCTGCCCTTTGTCACTGGTTGTCTTCATAACTTTCATGGGTAGAATTTTGAGGCATAGCCAAATAGCGGCTTGTCTCTAGCTTGAGGGCCTCAGAATCACCTCTTTGCTTTTTGTGAATGAGGTGTTTTTTTTTAATTCAATGACTAATGACCTCCTGGTCATACTGGACTGGTTTGCAACTGAATGTGATATGGTGGGAATGAAATTGGCAAGTCAATTTTGAGATAGTAGTTGTTGGCTGGAAATGGGTGGAGGGCTCACTCAGTGCTCACTCCACTTGCTGTCTCGAGTAGAGGAGCTGTGCAGCGTTCGGTACAGTGTGATCTGTGGTGGTGGTGAAGAGACGGCAAACCTATCAATTTACTGGTTGATCTACATCCCTACTCTAATAAGTCAGTAGCTTTAGCTAGTGACTGAAAGAGTAATTTTGTGGACATAAGTGGGGGAAGTGAGCTTCTTCCGAAAGGGCTCTCCTATAAAGATAGGATGAGGAGTCATTTAGGAGGGGCTCAGTATTGAGCTGCTATAGTACCTTTACATATCAAAGGACATGGTCGAGGTGGTTTAGACATCTGACTAAGATACTTACAGGCACCTTCTACAGGTATCGCCTACCAGGAGAGGATGTGGCGGAGTCAGGACGTGCTTGAGAACTTACATCTGTTGGTTGGCTGTTGGTGTCCCCCTTCTATACCGCCTTTCAGAGCTTGAGGAGGTGGTTAGGGAGAGGAAAATCTAGAGTACTGATCCTGTAACATAGCAATATTGTCATAAAATGGATGGATAGATGGATAGATAGATTTATTGATTGTGTAATAATACTTGAGTATCAATGCTAGCTGTCCCCTTATGTAATGTACATGTACTGGATTATTTCAAGTAGAAAGTAAACACTATTACAAAACATATAGAACCACTAGACACTGATATATGGTGTAACCAGACTATAAATACTCTACATTTAATTTATCTTCATGCCATGGGGTATATAGGCTATTATTTGGCAATTATTCCTTGGTATTGTGTTGGCTTTCCTCTTTCTCCAATAGAAACTAGACACATCTATGTATCTCCCATGCCTTTCTAGTATTACATTTTGGTTCAAACCGGTGTTTCGTCCATCACTGAGTTATTTTCTCCTGTTCATTGAGCTCTTTGTGTTTATTGGGCTCCATTTATTTTTGCCCTCATACTTCCTTCCAGTCCGAAGGTAAATCCATTGCATTGATTCAGATGGGACTGCTTGGTTATCCTTCATTTCTCCCAAGCAGAATTGCTCTATTTTTCAACCTCCAACTCAGTGTTTCGGTTATTCTTTCCTCTCATTTGCCTCCCTCTTGCAATTCTGGTCATCCTACCTTTTCTTTTTTTCTTTTCCTTGCCTCACATCTCGACAGTGTCAACAGAAAGAAGTATGTGCAGATTAAGATATGCAGACGTGTGGAAAAAATATAAACACTTACTTTGTTTTACTGTTTTGATGCTTTTATTTCATAAAATGGTCATTTTGAGACATTATGCTGTTTGATAAATTCATCTTTTTGGCATGAGAATATATCTTTTTGACTTAAATCGCTCAAAAATGCCTGCTATTGATTGATTCTGTTTTTTTTGTAACGTGACACAAATCTGAAAAAAATTAAAATACATTTGCATTGTCGGATGTCCCTCGGCATACTTTATATGCTTGTTATTTTGGTCGGTTAAAAAGTAGAAAAAACAAATAGGATGACGTTCATGCTGCTGGACCACTTTACCAAAGAAACACACACAATGGAAAAAAAACCCGAACTCTGTCAGCAAGCCAATCGTTGTCTGTTTTTATGTGGCGCCATGTTGTCTTCCTTGAAATTCCTATCTCTCCCCAGTGACCTTCAGGTGGTTAGTCACTGTCCCCCTCTTTCCCTCCCCTTATAGTGCTTCCCTCCCTCTTCCATCCTCCTCCTCTCCACTTAACTTTATTACATTTGGACAGAAAAGAATTTATAGCCCAACTAAGGTCATTGCTGCACTAATGGAATGGGCCAGTTATGCCATAGATTCATTAAAATCTTCAGTATTCCTTGCACGAATGCTGTGTTTCCTCTTAAAGTCCCATTTCTCTTGCTAGACTCTTTTCTCTTTTGTCGAGTTGATCATATTTCTTCATCTTTAGCGATGCCCTAGCACAAGTCTTCAAGTGCATCTGAAACTTTAATGTCAGAGTACTTGTAAAACAAAACTCAAGTCTAAGTTTGAATGCCCACTGGCGTTTTACACCGGAAGACAAGGTCTGCGATGCAATCTCCTGATGGACGTCAGCATAGCGGGATGCCATTATGGGCGGTTGCCAGACTGAAGTGGCTCAAGGTGAATAGAGAGGAGGAAGAATTTTGGTGGACACAGTGATATGGGCAGCCTGTTCTTTGACGTTAGGAGTCGCTGGTGTTGTGGAAAGCACTTTAATTGCAGTGCTGGACCTGCAGTGGCACAGTATCCTTTAAATCAACTGTGCCTAGTAAGGCACAGCCAGTGCCTTACTAGAAAACGCAATTTCTGTGGAAACAAAAAAAGTTTTATATGTAATGCAGAAAAAAATGTACATTAAAATTTTTTTATTAAATATTTGCAAAATTATCCATACTTGCTGGTTTTTGTTCTAGTGGCTTCTGCCCATTAACTTAAGAAACACTTTCTCATACTCTGCTCATACAACTTTAGTTCACATGTTTAACTTCTACTCTTCAACAAAGTGTTATATAACCACATCATTCCTAATGTATGGAGCCTTTAAGGGGCAGCCTTTTCAGAAAGAAGCATAGGTGTATTATTCTAACCCTTAGGACATAACCCTAGGTGTTACAAAGGACTCAATCTCTTAAAAACACGGGTGTGTCAGTAATTAATTTTTGCTTGTTCTGTTCTTACATTTTCTCCCAGTTGTAGCTCAAAGCTTTTCATTTAAAACCCCATAGCAGATTACTTATTAAATCAGTGGGCTTTATTCGTGACAATTCAATATAAGCTGATACTCTGTATGCTCATGTGGAGCATAGAAAGCGCTAAATTTGATTTTAGAACCTGCTGTGTGCTTTGACTGCTGAGCAATGAGTAATATTGTATTTCCCTTGTCTTATACTGCAGGAGCTGAACAATACAGTAAATACTCTGGCTATGCTGAGAGTTACAAATGGGTGGGTATCCACAAAGACGAGACACCCAGGTAATTTTTTCTCTCCCCTCCATAGGATTATTTTTGTGTTTGTTGGTACTTGTGCTGATGTTTTAAATGTAAAATCTTTCTTTCATTCCCAGGGATGACTGGCAGAGAAGATGTACAGAGATTGTGGCCATTGATGCTCTTAAATACAGGCACTTCCTGGAACAGTTTCTGCCCGAGAAGATGACCAGAGAACTCAACAAGGTGAGGGAAGATTTAGTTCAGCGGTTCTTTTTCCAAACATGTTTGTGAAAGGTGGCAAGAAACCTATAAAGTGCTGCTCTAATTTGTAGTACCTTTTTAAAGGTGTCAGTGCGATGGTGCCGAACACGGCCGATGTTATATTGTTTTTGATAAAATGTTCACTACCATGAGCTTTGACATTTTGTCTGGTACAGCTGCTAAAATCTAAGTGATATGTAAAACCGCTTAACTGCTAAATACTACATAACTCTCAATAGTATTACTCCCAATTTACTGCAGTTTTTTTCTTCACATGACTAAGAAAAATATATATTATGCACTTTTTTAACGGACTTTTTTTCTCTTCTCAGTCGAGTAAATGCTTTATTGCATATTTTTATATTTGCTTATGGTTCAGCCTGAGGGTTAACACTTGCCCCCCCACATTATACATTAATGTGATTTTAATTAATTTTTATAGACTCTGAGAGATCATAGAAAAGACTGTACTGTTTGTTTGTCTTCCCCACTCTTACATCCTTCTCCCTCTTTTGTTTTCGTTCCAGGCATACTGCGGATTCCATCGAAATAATGCCAACAGGAAGCACCTCTCTGCAGTGGCCACAGGCAACTGGGGCTGCGGAGCTTTTGGCGGAGACACACGGCTCAAAGGTATAATTGGATGATTTATGGCAACAAAATCTATAAACTAGGCTAGCATCTGCGTCACATTTCTGACGTTAAAAATTTAAGGCTGGATTCCCAAGACTGCAGTGAATATCAGTAGCTCAAACTTGATCACGGCATCTCCCAGTCAGTAGAGCCCCTGCTGAAGGACTTTCAGCATTTATGTAGCTAATGGTGTACGACAATTTCCAAGATGCTGTTTCTCTCAAGCCTCTCTAGTCAATTAGAAGCTCTCCCAGGGTGTCACTCTCCTGTCCCTTTTCAGTCTTTTATAGATCATCTGACACATTTATGTTTTCCATTAAATGGGCGATTGATTACAGAGAAAGACGACCATAAATCCAGCTGATGCTGGTCTCAGTTTGCTTACACAACATCAGTCTTCATAAGCAGGGAGACCCTTACTGTTGTTTTTTGGCCAATTGTGTGTTGGATGTGCAGAGTTTTCTGTATGCCTAAATTCATGGCGCATGTACCCTGTTTTTGCTGTGCACATCAGTGCTTTAAGGCTGTGCTTCTGGACTGTTGGATTTAAAACTGAAGCTGCTAATTTCCTCTGCAGCATGCTATGAATAGATCCCCTGGACTTCACATAGTCCCCGAGGATGATATTAGCTTCCGGGGGGGCCCCGCCCATTAGCTCCAGTGTTAGCATAGTTGGTATTTTTGGAAGCTAATAACTGTATTTTACATGAACGTCCAGGAGCTGACTTGAGATGTGGTATTTACATAACACTAGTCGGGTATTTTGAAGTAAAGATTACAGAGCTTTTGCAAATGATGTCATTAATCTGAACTGTATAACCATTCTGTTAAATATTTAAAAATCATGAAACCTAATTTGCAGGAGCTCAGAGACTGAATGCTGTTTACGAGGCTATTCTACCAACACTGGATTATTTACTCCACTAATACAAATTGCCACTCATGTTCTTTTATGCCACAGGCTGTACGTTATCTGGCTTATTGACCAATTATTTAGTCTGTCATGCTTTTCAGCGCTCAATTACACCTTTATAGTTTTATTCTGGAATGTTGTCGCCTGAATTTTCGTCTTGAAATTCGCCTTCTCTCTTTTTCAGCGCTGATTCAATTCATGGCAGCAGCAGAGGCTGGGCGAGATGTGGCGTATTTCACATTTGGAGATGCTCAGCTGATGAAAGATGTTCATGAAATGCACGCTTTCCTCACAGAGAGTCTGGTCACCGTTGGTAAGATTCACACAAAAGACGTTTGTGGCAAAGCTGTGGTCACTCAGTAGAATTATTAGAAACAGGAACTTTTTGCTTTTGTACCTCAAGGGAGGTTTTCCTTCTTGGTGTCATTACAGGACTGTGTGTATAAATAACAGCACACACTCCATGGGTATGTTAAGGTACTCTACCATAATGGGCCATCTCCCCGCTCCTCAGCCCATCCATTCAGCCTGAGCCGCAGAGTGGATTACTGCCTAAACTGGCCCCGGCCTCTTCCCTCTCCCTCTCTTCATTTTTCTTCTGTTGACATTTATTGAAGCCTTTCAGAGAAATTCCCCTCTAGCCATCCATTTCCTAAAGTGGAGCTACGGGAGGGGGGGGGGGG
>NW_005187550.1:1225968-1240331 GCF_000239375.1 Pundamilia nyererei | reverse complement strand
CACACACACACACACACACACACACACACACACACACACACACACACACACACACTTTAAGTTTGTGATCCCAACATGCAAGCTATCAAAACACATTTCTGCCTTTCTCACTGGTGGTATTATAGGAGTCTCATAGTACGGCACCAAATGTGGTGACTTTTTTCAGAGACTTATAGCAATAGTAAATCCTGGTTGCTGTTCTTTCTTTAGTCCAGATGTAATGTGGAGGGTTTGGTTTTTTTGTTTTTATTTTACACACTAAATACAAATATGCCCAAATATTCATCATATGCATGGTTGTGAACAAATTTCACCATTGATAATCCAGGATATGATAATCCTCCATGGTTATCGTGTCTTGTATTGTGTTTGCTACACTTTCTGGATGAGTTGTGTTCTCTACTTACTGTACCCGGGCTATGGTGAGGTGCCTGAATGAGATGCCATTCTGTAGTCTATGCATGGGTAACATTTATTTATCAAATATTCTACAAATATATGCTGCTCTTTTATATCCTGTCTGATACCGAAGTGTAACATACATATTGTCCTTAAGGCATATTTTACTATGGATCACAACAATCAAAATGATCACTAGTAATGTAAATCATCTCAAATTAAACATACAGGAAATTTAAGCTCACAGTCTAGACGTTTCATTTTACTCTGAACAACTTCATTTGCTACATACAGGGGGATTGAATAAAGTTAAAATGGCACGAACAATATTTTTGTTATATGTTTTTACACAACATTTATTTTGGGGATCACGTTTTCTATTATTTACTGTGTTTTCTGATTGGCAGTGTGGATTCTATTTAATGGGTTTGGTTACATTAAAGCCTGTGAGTATTGCATAGAACTGTAATTTAGGCTTTTAGGTTGTACGTTTTATTATAATTTCTTAATAAAAGTATGACATGTATTTCTCTGCTCTGCGTTGCGTTTCCCTGCTCAAACAAACACGGTTCACTGAATAAAGTGATCGCCACAATGTGAAATTTAGGCGCAATGATTGAACCGAAAATTCTTTAAAGAGGTCGTTCTGTAGTGTAACATTATGTAGTTTCTATACATCAGGGTAATGTAATTATCCATCAAAAATAACAGATTTTGCTGCAATCTCGGGGCTTCGTCCAGTTTGGAACAGTGTCTTGGCACTGCACTTCACTGTCACTTAATTTCATGAAATCATACATTATTTAATCATCTGATTGATTTTTGTGATAGCACGTGTACCTAGGGCTTTCAGAAAAATTAAATTCCGCCTTCAAACATGCTGTATTAGATGAATTAGGGCTCCTAAATAACCTCATGACGTGGACTTCCATAAATGGTGTGTAGGCTTGGCTGAGGTAAGTGGATTACACATTATCTGCTTCTTCTGCTCTTTGTACTGAGGCCTGCATTGACCAAACAAGCTGCGGACTCACGCATAAAGTTAATTTGGTTAAGCAGATCTAACTGTCGATGTGAGCGTGGGTTACCTGGATGTGAACATTATTCAGGTTGCTGGTGCCTGCTGGATTTAATCAAACAACACTAAACATTGACTGAATTTGGCAGGCTGATCCTGCAAATGAATAATCTTAGTCAACAGAAATGATGATATATTAAGACTGTTTCGTTTTCTTCTCTTTTCCCTTTTTTAATTCATCTTTATATATCACTAGAAATGGGTGTTTATGGAATATTCACTCCTTTCTGATTTTCACCACTGCAGACCCAGACAGCCGCTCCGGTTTTGCCCAGTGTAGTGATGTAATCATTCTAAACGGGAAGTTATTTAACATCGAGCTTGTAATGTTACCCAGCGGCACAGGTCGTTTCATCAATGAACATTAATAATAACGTGCCAAAAAGCAACTGGTCTTCACTCCATCTCCGTCAGGCGGCAAAGTCACTGCAACAAAATGGCATTTCAGTTCATAATTGCCTGACCCTGCAAAGTCCGGGTCACCTGCAGAGCAGCAGCAAACTCAAATGTTAAGCAAATGCAAATAATAGAAAAAAGGAAAAAACTCTCAGGAGACACTGAGCCTTATTGCTGGTTGAGAATTATTGATACATTGTTATATGAAGTGTGTTAAGAAACAGACATTTTCGTGTCATTAAAAGGAGCTTAAAACAAGAAAACGGGGATGCTGTGATTAGCGATGCTCTGATATTTAGACCTACCCTGTTCTGTCTGCTTGATCCTCTTGCGACTAGTGCTCACTCCATTATCCCCCTTTCAGTGGTGTGTTTGTCATGATTGATAATACTGTTCCTTCTGTGGCAGCAAGTATGAAAGATGAAAATCCAGATGAGGACGAGAGCGGGGTTAGAAATAGGGAAGGAAAGAGGGTGGAGGGAGGGAGAAGGGGTGGGAAGGAGGGCCAATTATTTTATTGTTTAACCCACTCAAGGTAGAAGCCCATCAATCTGAAAGCCCTTGATCAAATGACTCGTGTTCAGCCTTTATAAAAGTTTAATTGGTTTATGTAATTAACACTGACATATGTGTGATGCATCTTAGAAAGAAAAATTACTTGGGTGGATGTTAACCGTGTGCCTGAAGTGACAGGATTGAGGAAAGTTCTCTGATTATAAAATTGAGTTCACAGCACAAACACAAGAACTAATAGGGTTGCTATATATATGCTATGTTTATTTGATTACATCTATTTGTTTTTAATGATCTTTTTTAAATCCTCTGTATGAACAGATATTTTAGGTCGCTACCTAGGTACCTTTGGGTGCAGCAAGTTGCCTCTGTGCGGAGAAGCGTCACCTGACACCGAGGGGGCGTGCCGAGCAGCTGCTCTTGTCCTCGGATCTGTGTCACCTTCATTGATACCTGTCCCACTTGCACCTCTCGGCGATGACAGTAAAGCCAAAGAACAGTGCAGTCTAAGGTAAAGGCACTTTATAGAAATAAAAGGCAGGCGACATTTTAACCCTGTATATTTTTGTTCCGTGTTGCGCTTGAGCAGTATCAGGGACGAGCGGAGATTATGAGGATTTATTTTGGTGAGGGATTAGAGGTCCGAAAGTGGAACAGTCGCAGAATGAAATATAAAATGTTTTGATACTGATGCCTGCGATGTTGAGTGAAGGAAACAAAAAAGATCATGCAGGAAAAAGGTGAGGAAGAATGTAGCAGTCGGTCACATACTGCAGCACTTAGTGGAGCGTCATACGGGCTGTTCGCGTTTTGCAGCTGCACACGTTCTACGCAGAAACGGACTGTTCCTTCAGGCTGATCTTAGTGAAACTCAGTGCAAACTGTTAAAGCCACCCTGTGTTGCAAACACAGTCCCTTTAGGTGTGATTTGCGCTTTCCCCAAACACAGATGAGTATCACTCTAGCTGGGATTTTTACAAAAATTCCGTTTGCGGTAAAAAAAAAAAAATCATCTCTGTTCACATTCCTGCGTGGTATGTCTGTCTTAACCTTTAGTGTTAACCTTAGGGTTTGTTTTTTTTGGGTTTTTTTTTTTTTTTAGATGAGTCAGTTTCGGGTATTAGCTGGTGTGCTGAAAGGTGGAGGGAGCCCCTTCCTTCGATGCCGTGCAGGAGGGCTGACCTGGCGCTGCTGGGCTCATCCAAAGAGAGGCTGCTCCTCTAGGACTGATCCTCTTCCAGCAGTGGTCAGCAACTCCAGCTATGTGGAGGAGATGTATTTGGCATGGCTGGATGACCATAAAAACGTCCACGAGGTAACAATGTGTAGCATAAACTGCATCTTAAGTTACACAGAAAAAGGTCGGTTGAATATACCTTTCCATAAATGAAAATTGAAAGAGAAAACTATGACACCTAGAGAATTTGTGCAGAAGTTACTCAAATTGCAAGCTGGTGCCAGTGCTGGTTCTGAAATACAGCTGAATATCCCTGACCTTACTAAGGTTTTTCTTGTTAAATTATGTTATTCTTAGTTCAGCTGCCTGGGGCATCTGATGTAGTTGCGTTGTCCTGGATTCTCATCCAGCTTTTCCCTATTCTGTCACCCGTGTCTAAGCATTCACTAGTCACTGAATAATCATGTTACATATACCAGCGTTCCTTTGATGGATCTGTCTGTCTCTCTGCTGTAGTCTTGGGACAGTTTCTTCCGTAACATCCAGGCCTCCGGTCCATCTGGCGAGGCGGATGAGAGACGGCCCTCTGCTCTGCTGCAGGGCCGAGTGTTGTCCCACTCACTAGACGTGGCAGAGAAAGTGGTGGAGGACCACCTGGCTGTGCACACCCTCATTAGAGCTTACCAGGTAGGCCACACTCACCTAGCACAGCTGTGAGGATAACACACACACAGATATACAGACATTTAATTTTGATGTGATGCTGATTTATGATATAATTAAGTCACATCTCATAGCTATCCATTTAAATCTTAAGGCAGTGTCTGTGTATGGAATTAAGATGTGATCCATCTCGAGCTGCAACTGACTATTTGCATCTCTGACGAGTATGTGAAAAATACATCAAACAGACTCCGCTTGGACTTGGAGAAGCAGATGCAATTGGCAAAGAAAGCTGTTTGTGCGTGTCCTTGTATTAAAAGGAATATACAACTTGTTTGTCACTGCACGAGGTTATGCAAATTGCAAGATTAACTCCAACCTACTTACCCTGACTGCTTTTTGAAAATGGAAAAATCAAAGAGACTACTTAAACAAAGCAGGTGGTAACATTTCCACTCGCCCTCTAATTAATTCAAGGAACTATCCAAGGGATTTATTAAATTCAGTCTTTTGGCAAAGGCGTCATTTTTATTCCCAGCTTGTTGCAGTCCTGGTGGAAATGTTTATGTCTGCGTGTGTACACAGACATAAAAGCTCTCCCAGGAGTATCTTTTCTCTGAAAGGTTGACCTATAACTGAGTGTTAGCTTATTCTCCAGCTGTTCATACTCAGTTTGATGATGGAAACCAAATTGCTTATTATTTTTTTCTGCCTGTCAGATTCTCTCATTTAGTTTTTTAAATCTAATTCTCTATCTTTTCTTCACCCCCACTGCACATTTCCATCTGTCTCTCTGTTTAGATCCGTGGTCACCATGTTGCTCAGTTAGACCCTTTAGGAATCCTGGATGCTGACCTCGACTCTTTCGTTCCGTCCGACCTGATCACCACTATTGATAAATTAGGTGAGATGCTTTCTTTTAGTCATTTGAGTCATGTCTGATTTAGGCTTTGAAGAGGTAGTTGTATGGGACTCCTTGTTTTAGACCCCGTCTGATGGAATATATATGGATTTAACCCTGAGGCTGTATATATGCTGATGAGTATCCTACTATAGAAATCTTCCCTTGTATTTAACTCTAAAGATGCTTCCCATGTTTTAGGATTTCAGTCTCAAAAGCTTAATCTTGCCTTGCTTATGGTGACAAGATTGTATTTGTCTGTTTCTTGGACCGTATTTCAACATTTTTGTATTTTTTACAGTAGATACATGTACAGCTTCACTTACATTAAAGATCAAGGGTTATATAACTGATCACACTGATGAGTGGATGTGGTTTTTCAGTACAAAGCACCTATCAAGTCTGTATACTGGTTGGTCAGCCTGATGCTGTCATTAATCTCAGGCTGAGCTCTTGTCATTCTCCATTTCATTTAGCGAACTGAGGGTCGGAGGATGTGGGATGGCCACAGAAAGCGATCGAAGTCTACAGGAATAGATAGTAAGGAGGAGAGAGAGCGAGTGAGAGGGAGGAAAAGAGAGACGTTGTTTCTGTTGGCTGGTGTTATCAGTGAGAGTCATGACATAGCATCGCATTATGTATGATCACCAGGGCTATAGTTCCCTAATGAAAGCTAATGACAGCCTCCATGGCCCCTTATTTGGTCAGCTGATTGTACACAAGTCTATTCTTGGCCCCCTTTGTCTTTGCTGTGTTCCTAATATGATTTGCACCTGTCTCCTCTTATGTTTGCCAGTAATCTTGAGCTTGACCAGCCCTCTCAGGTGGGTTTTGTTACCACAGAACCTTATTGTACCTGTATGTGGGGGCACTACATCCATGGGCCCTTCTACATTACTATCTATAAATTAATAGTGTATTATTGTTTATTTTCTAATCAATTTTTTTGGAAGTCTTTGCCATCAAACCAATCATCTCAGATGAAACTTCTGAAGTTTGTCAGTTAATTCTTTGCAAGCCATGCTGGAGGGGGCTCTGCAATCTCATTTAGACCAGCTAATCATTATTTTCATTAGCAATTAATCATTTGCTTATTATATTTTGATAGATCAATTAATCATTTCATTTATAAAATGTGAAAAATGGGCACTACAATTCCCCATAGGCTGATAGGATGTCTTTAGATTGCTTGTTTTGACTGACTAGCAGTCCTAAACCCAAGCATATTTAATTAGCATTAGCATGACTTAGATACAATTAGAAAATCATTACTAATGCATTAATGTGCTTGAATGGTTGATAATTGGATTTAACAATAAATGATTGTGTAGTTTTTCAGTTTGTTTTAATTGTTGAATAATTCATTACCATGACTACGTCATAAGCTGTAATATATACACCTAACTGAGATATGCGCCACATACCTTCTTGCTCAGTCGTTCC
This sequence comes from Pundamilia nyererei, assembly GCF_000239375.1. Taxonomy (NCBI): domain Eukaryota; kingdom Metazoa; phylum Chordata; class Actinopteri; order Cichliformes; family Cichlidae; genus Pundamilia; species Pundamilia nyererei. The sequence goes on along the minus strand of NW_005187550.1, from coordinate 1,233,761 downwards.
ATCTAACATCCTTTGTTTGCCTCTTTTCAATCACAGTTACAATATTTTAGAGGAGTAGTAGTTTCTTCCTTTAATGTATCAACCATTGTTGCAATTACTTTTTTCAATCACGGTGGAGATCCTGTTCCCCTTCACCTTAACCCGTTGAAACTTCTGCCCTGAACTGAAACCAGTGCCTGTCTTGCTTCTTTTAATGACTACACCAGCTGAGTAGTGATACATTGAGATGTAAGATAAACATGCACCTGAAAAGACAGAGATTATAAAAGGAGGTGAAAAAAATACACAGGAATAGGGTGAGCCTTTCTGTGTGAAGATTGCATCTTCTCCCCATGTATGTGTGGGTTTTCTCTGGGCACTCCTGCATGAATGTTTTTCTGTCTCTATGTGTTAGCCCTGCAACAGATTATAAATCTGTCCAGGGTGTACCCAGAGTTTTGCCATGTAACGATTGGGATAATAGGCTTCAGTACCCCCAAAGCCCCCCCACCCTGAATTGGATAGGCGGAAAACAGATGGATGGATGGTTTTTTGGTCTTTACCTTACTCACACCGTGAGACACAAAACCTTTGGGTGTTGCACATCCAGCATAAAAATCTGCCAAATAATACATGCAGAGCTACCTGCTGTGGCAACCCCTTGTGAATAAGTGATAGCTGAAAGTAGCTCACATTGCTCACACAAGATCATCTTTTCTGTTTCTTTCTTTGTCTTCTGAGTTGTTTATGTATTTACAGCTTTCACATATGTACATGCAACTTCACACACACATATACATTCAATCTTTAACTTTAGTATAAGAGTACCTCGTAAATATTAAAACTTAAATATTGTCTTTTTTTTCACATTTAAAAACAAAGAAAAAAAGACTGTTTTTTTTTTATTCAACTAGTCTCACCACAGCAACAAGATAAATTTATGGAATCAGACACTTTAAATATGTATTTGTATAGTTTTTTGGGGTCGCTTTACTACGATTTCTTCTTACATAATATTAAAAACTTTAATTCTTCCAATAAACTGAAAATTGATCTGAAAATTGATCAATACTCAATTGCCAGGTCATTGATTATTCCTTTCTTAATCCCTGTTGAAAACCATTATAGGGTATAGGCCTTTGTCTGCAGTGACGTGGGACACAAATTGTAATAGATTCATTTGATTAAATGAAACCAACTTAAATCTTAATTTTGGGTGGAAAGTATTTTGTTTAAGCTTGGAGTATGCACTCAAAGTGAGTCAGTAAATTATATCTTGTGCCTTTAAGAGTCTTAATTAGATATTTGTTTCATGTGGTTTTGTTTTAGGTTTATATGGTCTTGATGAGTCTGACTTGGATAGAAGCTTCCAGCTGCCCCACACCACCTTCATCGGTGGACAAGAGACTACCCTTCCACTTAGAGAAATCATACGCAGACTAGAGGTATTTGTACATACGTGTCTCCGATGAACAGGAGAAGCTGTCGTGCTGTTTCCTTTCTGTGCATTTCTTTTACTTTGCAACTTTTTGCTTTCAGGCATCCTACTGCGGTCACATAGGGGTTGAATTTATGTTCATTAATAATGTGAACCAGTGTCAGTGGATTCGTCAGAAGTTCGAGACTCTGGGAATCATGCAGTTCACTAGTGCTGAGAAGAGAACCCTGCTAGCGCGCCTGATCAGATCCACACGGTCAGCAGTGAATAAACAAATTCACACTGTGGTGACAGCGCAATACCTCACCTTTAGTTATAGCTCACAACACTGACTCACATAACATAAACAAAATAGGAAGTTAACACACCCTATTCTTCATGTGAGCTCATTTTTATCTTTAATAAATTAGCTCATAAGTCACTGCAGGGTCCTTAAAATGATCTCGCTAGGGTGAATATATGTCTTATTGTATCCTTGCTTGTTTTATTCTGTTGTCACTGTCCTGTTCTCATGACAAACACACACACACACACACACACACACACACACACACACACTGGTAGTGAGATGCATTTTCTAAATGCTTGAGTACAAGGTGTTTAAGGCATCATAGTATTATTCTAAAAATAAATTACTGTAATGGAGCATATGCTATCATCAGTCAGAACCAGTATATTTTGTATAACCAGCTGTTCACAGCTACCTGTTAGTAGCACAAGCATCTGTGGTCCATATATGGGATCTGTTAAGATCTGTTATTGTGTCTAGGTTTGAGGACTTCCTGGCGAGAAAGTGGTCATCGGAGAAACGTTTTGGTTTGGAAGGCTGCGAAGTTCTCATTCCTGCTCTTAAAACCATCATTGACAAGTCAAGCGCAGCAGGGATCGACAGCGTAATCATGGGGATGCCACATCGGTAATGTGCATTTCCTATTTCTTACATCAGTCTTTTTTAAAGTCTTTTCCTTCTGTTTATATATATTTATAAACTGTACTTTCAGGGGTCGACTGAACGTCTTGGCTAATGTGATCCGTAAGGACCTGGATCAGATCTTTTGTCAGTTTGACCCCAAATTAGAGGCTGCTGATGAGGTGATATGTGGAAAACTCTCAGAGAAAATAAGTCTGGACTTACAGCCGATGCTTTATTCAGTCTCCATTTTTTATGCATGTAGGGTTCGGGTGATGTCAAATACCACCTGGGGATGTACCACGAGAGGATTAACCGTGAGACTGACAAGAACATCACGCTGTCACTCGTGGCAAACCCCTCGCACCTCGAGGCAGTGGATCCAGTGGTTCAGGGAAAGACCAAAGCAGAGCAGTTCTACAGAGGAGACACTCAAGGAAAGAAGGTAACCCTTATTGTACCAGATACAGCATTGTGCGACAGTGTTCAGCCACCCTTTATTTCTTCATACTAGTAAACCCCTGTGCTATGTGTGGGTCTTCATTTGAGACATAGAGCCCGTGAGTGACATCTCTACAGTATATACAAATATTTTATACAAATCCCACAGTCTCAATTATATTTGTATATTTAAACATTGAATAAAATGGTAAATGGCCTGTATTTATATAGCGCTTTACTAGTCCCTAAGGACCCCAAAGTGCTTTACATATCCAGTCATCCACCCATTCACACACTGGTGATGGCAAGCTACATTGTAGCCACAGCCACCCTGGGGCGCACTGACAGAGGCGAGGCGGCCGGACACTGGCGCCACCGGGCCCTCTGACCACCACCAGTAGGCAGCGGGTGAAGTGTCTTACCCAAGGACACAACGACCGAGACTGTTGGAGCCGGGGCTCGAACCGGCAACCTTCCGATTACAAGGCGAACTCCCAACTCTTGAGCCACGATCGCCCCATTCAATACCCCCACATAGCACAGAGGTTTATTAGTATAAAGAAATGACGGGTAGCTCAAGACTTTTGCACAATACTTTTACTGTCTAAAAAAAAATGATAGCAAAATGCTTCCTTTAAGCCTATAATGTGATTTTTAAGGTGATGTCTATTTTGATGCACGGCGATGCTGCTTTTGCGGGACAAGGAGTTGTTTATGAGACGTTCCATTTGAGTGAACTCCCCTCTTATACCACAAATGGTACAATCCATGTGGTGGTCAACAACCAGGTATTGGAACTTTGGCATCACTTAAGTACAATCCCACTTATTAAAAAATATCTGGAAAATAATTTGTCTGTCTCCTGTTGTCTGTGTGTTAAATTGTATTACATAAAATGAAGCAAAATTAGTGTACCAATTTTGGCATGTGGTTGTTGTCAGATTGGCTTCACTACAGATCCTCGAGTGGCCCGCTCATCTCCTTACCCCACTGACGTGGCTCGGGTTGTCAATGCGCCCATCTTTCATGTGAATGCGGACGATCCCGAGGCTGTCATGTATGTGTGCCGCGTAGCTGCAGAGTGGAGGGCCACATTCAACAAGGATGTCGTCATTGACCTGGTCAGCCGCAGCCGAGTCTAAATAGATTAACAGCTTCTTACGTATGTGTAGCAGTTTTATTTTTTAAAGTGTCTGTTTTTGCAGGTTTGTTACAGACGTTTTGGCCATAATGAAATGGATGAGCCCATGTTCACCCAGCCGCTGATGTACAAACAGATCCATCGGCAGGAGCATGTGCTGAAAAAGTACTCTGAAAAACTCATTGCTGAGGGAGTGGTGACACTGCAGGAATTTGAGGTTTGTGATCTAGTAGTGTTTTCTCTTGTTAAATATACTGTATATTGCTGCTGCTACTGTATGCAGTTTTATTTGGTATATCACCATCTGCTGGGCTATGTGCATTAAATCACACTTAGATATTACCCTAGCCTTCAACTAAATATGTTATGCTAGCACAGCTGTATTTGAGTTTCAATTTACTGCCTCACTTCAGTCATCTAGCCTCACAATCCCTCACATAGAGTATATATTGCCCAGTGAAGTTAAAGTATGTGGTTCTGTCGCCATTCAGTGCAATTGCAGAGGTTTTTCATCCACAACAGAAACTTTGACCATAACATCCATTCTGATTTTTTTTTTTTTATATCACATGGCAGAGTAATACTACAGCTCCTTCCTTCTGGCTTTTGATGGACACTGCTTTCTGTTGTGAGGCCTGCTATTTGGACTCACACTCCATTTATAATATATAGCAAAGGCACGAATGCTTCTGGAGACTTTTCCCCTCTATCTCTCTATATTACTGCTGCACACTGTTTAGGCTAGTCAGCTGAAGGTCTGTGATTAAAGCAAACTTTAGTTAGCATTAGGGAAATTGTAGCATTTATTATTACAAAATGTATTTGCAGGAAGAAGTTGCAAAATATGACAAAATATGTGAGGAGGCATACACCAGCTCTAAAGATGAAAAGATCTTACACATTCGGCACTGGCTCGACTCCCCTTGGCCAGGTAAATTATCCACTTAGAAACAAAAAGTGAGTTAACCATGAAAATTATAGTTAGTTTTTAAGTTAATGTTTTATTTACTGTTTTTGTGAGTAATTTCTGTTTCCCCGATGGAGTGATTGTGTTGCTTTCTGCAGATTTTTTCACAGCGCAGGGAGAGCCCAAGAGCATGAGCTGCCTCCCTACAGGACTGGACGAGGAGGTTCTGCAGCACATTGGGCAGATAGCCAGCTCAGTGCCTCTGGAAGGTTTTAACATCCACCCTGGTGAGTCTGGTTGCTTTATGCCAGAGAACAAAGCAGTGAGACAGAGGATCAGTCATAGTAGTGGTGGTAGCAGTAACATTGATATACTGTGGAATATATATGCACAGTGACAGGGCCAAGTTTTGAAACCTCTGTAAGCCACTGTGCCATGTCCTGCATGGTTGAGGTAAACCTAGTAAAGCAATTGGTTTTCAAATTGTTGTTAATAGACAAAACAAAGAACCAGTGATACAGTTTAATGGTAAAAAAAATCGGCTTGTTTTTGTACTGTTTATTTAAATTAATAAAGGGATTTAAATAATTTGTAAAGCCTTACACCCTGTTGTTATTTACATTTTACAAAGTATTGGAGATTTTGGAAAGGTGGTCATAAACACTTGTGAGTGTAATGTTTTTAAATTACACAAATCTACATAACACATCCTTTCCAAAATTCAGAACTGGAAAGCTCATGTAACAAAAAAGCTAAAGAATTATTGAGACTGTAACATTTTTAAAAAAAATTCTATTTACAGCACAGTCCATCCATTTAATACCGTTCATATTTGTTTTATCCAAGTTAGTGGCTGGCAGGCCGGAGCCTCTTTTACCTGCCATAAGGTGAGAGCCGACATATGCTATAGACACGTCGCCAGTCTGTTGTAGGGCTAACACAAAAAAGAAACATTTACACCTATGGCCAACTTAAGAATCTCCAATGGATTGTGCGATTAACATGTAAACCCCACACAAAAAAGCCCCAGTTAGCCTCAAATCCCGGACCTTTCTGCTGCGAGGTGACAGTGTTAACCATCACACCGCTCTTCCATCCACACAACACAATATTTTTAGTCATATGTGTCTTTTGCCTGTGTGTTTGTGTGATCGGTTCTACAGGTGTGTCCCGTATCCTGCGTGGTCGAGCTGACCTAGTGAAGAGTCGTCAGATGGACTGGGCTCTAGGAGAGTACATAGCCTTTGGCTCCCTCCTGAAAGATGGCATACATGTACGACTGAGCGGGCAAGATGTTGAACGAGGAACCTTTAGGTGAGCCTGTGAGGAGTCACTCCCAGAAAGTTGATTTTATTTATCTGAATGTAGCATTTTCAGTGGGAGGAAAAACACGTGCTGAAAAAGTACTTTGAAAAACTCACCGCTGAGGGAGTGACTGAAAATGCTACATCAGGATGAACAGAATGAACTTTCTGGGATGTCCTTACCTGGTTGATTGAGCATGCATCATCAAGATGTAAAAAGTCACTGTCTGAATTTTTTAAATTGTCACATTTGTCTTGGGAGGAGCTCACCATGCTGCAAAGGTCTGTTACAGAGCTCTGCGCAATTGTGCAAAAGACGTTTAGGTATATTAACTTTTGCTATATAGATTTTTGTAGATGGGTAGTCCTCATAAACACAACTGTCCTCTAACTAAATTAGCTTGCATGCTTAATTAAGAAGAATAAGGAGTACCGTTCATTATTTTGAACATCTTCATTTTTTAGATATAGTTCTTGAATTGTTAAAGTGTACTACATATCTTTAAAGATCCATCATATTTCATTGTCAACATTTCTAAGTAGTGTTAAAGGGTAAATGGCACTCTTTGACAGATAGTAAATTAAGTAAGCAGGGGTGTGGGAAGAGTGGCATAGCGAGTTTGCCAGACAAAAGACGTCAGTGCAGTCTCCTGGGAACGCTGAAGCCCACATGGTGTTGTCATGGTATAGAGGGAACGAGTGACACATGAACAAAACCAGCCTCCCTTGCTCTGTGCCTGTCTCGTCTGTCCCCTATCATTTCTCTACCAGCTCATCTTCACTGACACTCCCCATCTCAGTTTACAGCGACATACATCACGCTAACTAACCAGAGGCTACAGGGCTTTTTCTTTTTGCTTCGCATTTACCAATGACATCTATGTCTCCCACCCCGATGTCCCCTTCAGCAATGCAATTCACCTAGTTGGGAAAAAATTATCCCAGTCAAATGTTGGATCCACTTTTAGCTATGTATCACCTGTTAATCCCCGATCAGTTTTTTTGTATTTGCTCTCCTACCTGTAATTTACCTCACAGCTTTTTTCTTCCTCTTACCTACACTGTTTTTTGTTTTTTTTTTTATCCCCCACTAGTCTGGTTCCTTTCATAGTGTTTAGGAGCTGAGCATATTGGCATGTTACAGTTGAGTGGGCCTGCTTGCGTTTCTGTGATGTACGTAACAGCATGGACTAATAGATTCAGTCGTTGTGTTTGGATAGGTTGCATGCGCTTCAGCGTGCGCCCCTTTCCCTGACTAATGGGGCCCCCTGGCAGAGGAACTGTGTGTGTTTTTGTGAGTGTGTGTGAAAATAAAGTGAATAAATGTAGGCATGCTGTTTATGAGGCAATTAAGAGAGAGCTCTCTTAAAAGTTTTTTTTTCCCTTTGTGGATTGGGTGCAAACAAATTGTGAAAAATGAAATGTGAAATTATGTGTGCTACCTTAATTAATACAATAGATGCTGTTGTTATTTCATAAGCATATTTCTTGAAGAGAAAATGTATCTTCTCCAAATGTAGATTAAGGATCAAGCAAGACAATTATGCAGTACATTTGGAGCCCTCATTAGCTCATAATTATGGACAATACTATTTAAAAGATTACTATCATGATAATCTAGTCTTCATGGAGGAACTATATTGCATTCGGCACAATGATTTGGGCTATTTCCT
>NW_005187550.1:1223315-1225811 GCF_000239375.1 Pundamilia nyererei | reverse complement strand
TGTGTGTAGATGTCATGAAAGTGATCTTAAAGGGGTCTAAGTGACTGTCTGAGCGTGCTGGATTTGAAGGATGATTCCTTAGTGGGGCTGAGCGGACTGGCAAAACTTGTTAAGATTTGGGTCTTTGCTCACATCCACTCTTGTTGAGCTTCATACTGACAGAAGATCGCTAGAGAGGAAAGTGCCTTTATGAGCTAGGAACACAGGCTTCAATGCTTGCAGTGCATCTCCTGGATTAAAGACCTTTGAACATTTCCTTGGAAGAGTGCTGTTTTCACCACAATCACTAAAGACAGCATAAACTTACTTGGCACTACCTGCTATTAGCAGTTGGGCTCCCTTGAACCTCTTTTGGTCTTCAGAACAGCCTTAATTCTTCATGTTATAGGTTCAACAGAGTGCTGGAAATATTCCTTGCAGATTTTGAGCCATATTGACATGATGGAGTCTCACATTTACTGCAGATCTGGTCACCGTGGAGTAATTCTCAGTTGGTTCTAAGGACCCTTAAAGTGTACCCCCCAAAAATATCCCCCACACCATTACACCACCATCAGCAACAGCCTGAACTGTTGATACAAGGCAGGGTGGAACCATGCTTCTTTATGCCAGTTTCTGAGCCTGCCATCCAAATGTTACAGTAGAAATTATAACTCATCAGACCCAGCAACATTTTTCCAGTCTTCTATTGTCCAGTGTTGGTGAGTCCGTGTACGAGAATACCTCAGTTTCCTGTTCTTAGCTGGCGGGAGTGCCACTTGGTGTGGTCTTCTGCTGCTGTATGTGTTTTGAATTCAGAGATGCTCTTCTGCATGCCATTGATTGTACCAAGTGGTTATTTGATAAGTTGCCCTTATCTCCCTATCAGCTTGAAGGAGTAACCTATCTGGCACCGAAAACCCTTTTCAAGGTCATTTAAATCACATTTCTATATGTTCTTGCAAATTGTCATTTCATTTTCATTCTTCCTTTTGTAGATACTAAACAAGTTAATAATTTTGCTTTACAGATAAAAGCAATATTAATCACCAATTAAAAATATATGTTACTATTACTTTTAAAAAATATATATATGGGCCATAGCCTCTTAAATTTATGCATTCATTTTAGCAGTGTGAGATACTCAGTTAGAAAAAACATTGTTTCATTAATTTATTATTTAAATGTAAATGTTTTTATGTTTCACACAGAAGTGCCTAACTCGGTGCAGCAGTGGTGTTTTTAGTCAAGCTGGCGGCATGGATCTGTTTTCTGTATTTATTTGCTTTTTTGTTAGTCTCTCACTCCCTTTGGTCCTGAGTAAAAATCCCCATAACTGCTAAATGGGTGACTTTTCCTTATAATTAATAATGTTAGCATGCTAAACTAAGGGAAACAAGGTGAACACTGTAATGCTATCATTCTAAAAACTAGCCCAGCTTGTTAGCATGTTGATTTCAGTCTTTAACTGAAAGCACAGCTGGTGAATGGACTGCTTCAGAGGGTGTCTTCTAATCTTGTTTTCTGTTTGAGTCCTTACCGTCCTGGCTCAGTTTCACATCTTCTGTTTTGTAGTCACCGTCATCATGTTCTACATGACCAAGAGGTTGACAAACGTATCTGTGTTCCCATGAACCACCTGTGGGAGAACCAGGCATCTTACACTGTCTGCAACAGCTCCTTATCAGAGTATGGAGTTGTAGGTAAGACTAGACTAAGCAGCTGAATATCATGCTGAGGATATTTGGTTGTTCTGAATAATCATGTCTATGACTTCAGGTTTTGAGCTTGGCTTTGCCATGGCTAACCCAAATGCTTTGATCCTCTGGGAGGCCCAGTTTGGAGACTTTCACAATACAGCCCAGTGTATCATTGACCAGTTTATTAGCTCAGGACAGGCCAAGTGGGTTCGCAATAATGGCATTGTCCTACTGCTGCCACATGGAATGGAAGGAATGGTGAGATCATGTTAGAATTTGGACACTGCTGGGTTATTTGTCACAATTCATCATGTATTTTGTGCGTATTTATTGTTTGTCTTGATTTGTCCTTAGGGTCCAGAGCATTCATCAGCTCGGCCTGAACGCTTCCTGCAAATGACCAAAGATGATCCAGATCACATCCCTGTATGTTCACATGCAGTAGGAGTGGTTTCCTCTTCTTAATGCCGTGATTTATTTCGGATCATTTCTAGTCTATCATTTATTTCTCTGAACATTGCACTGCGATTAGCATTCTTTACCTTCCTGCTTTACTGGCTGTGCTGACATCATAGCTACTTAGGTGATTGCTTAAGTGATGATTGCCCATTTCTGTAGAGTTGAAAAGTCTCTTCATCATGGCCTCTAAGTGTTGGTATTCAGCAGCAGTTCAGGTCCCCAGTGACCAGTTGCTGCGAGGGAACATAAAAGAGGGAACATAGCGGAGGCTGTATCAGCAGAAGCTTACCAGATTCATCTTCAGATGGGGTTATTGATTGAACTATTAGTGAGGATTAACATTCACTGTCCTCTGTGT
>NW_005187550.1:1219956-1222898 GCF_000239375.1 Pundamilia nyererei | reverse complement strand
AGATCAGAGCTTTCAAATCACACATCACGTATAAACCACTTTTTTCTCTGACGATAAATCGAGAGCACACCTGATATTTCCTGCAGAATATTTTGTTTTCTTTGGGTCATTTTTGTTACACGACTGAAATCAAAATCGTAGTTGGGAAAGTGTGAGATGTGATGTTTCTATTATAAGAGGCTCAGTTTGACGATATTCATAATTCGGTCTATATGTTCCTGCACTTAAAAAAAAGAAAGTAGAATTAGCTCAGCTCTAAAGTTTCAAAGTGTAAAGCATTTGTCTTTTCTTTTTTCTATATGCTCTTTTTTTGTCTCACAGTTTTCAGGCACAGTGAATGTCTTAACTGATCCCCTGTTGTACATAAATGCGATGCTTTGCGAAGCGTGAGAAAATTAGTTCCAGAGCAAATTAGGGAGGAAGCCTACAGGGGATAATATTGTTGGTTTTTTATGGAAAAACTTCGAAGTTCTGGACTTGGTCGACCGAGCACAAAGGGTTTTATTTATTTGATTGTTAAAGAATTGTTTTGTTTTCCCAGTGCTGATGTTGCGTGCTATATGTTGGTAATAAATTAGCGTGAAAAAAGAGATAAAAACTTTTTTCCTCTGGAGTTTTTTCAGCGCACACAATGAAGATACGGCTGACAGGATAAATCTGTTGTTTGTCAGTGACGGAAACTTTTTCCCTTTTCTTGTCCCCTTCAAACAGCTGATCATTTTCACTCCTAAATCTCTGCTCAGGCATCCGGACGCAAGGTCAGGTTTTGATGACCTTGCCAAAGGTAGAGCTTTACCTTTAAGCGTGACATAACTTTTAATGTTTTATGTGTGTATTTATTTGCATTTATTACTAATGTTCAATATGCATTATGTTTGCAGGCACTAAATTTAAGAGACTGATTCCTGATGAGGGCCCTGCAAGTCAAAGCCCAGGCCAAGTAAAGAGGGTTATCTTCTGCGCAGGCAAAGTCTACTATGAACTAGCTAAGGAGAGGAAGCAGCAGAATTTGGACAGAGATGTTGCCATAATCAGGCTTGAACAGGTTTTTAGTTCTTCTTCTCTGATTTTAAAATGAGACTGACACTGTGTGGTCATTTCTTCATCGGTCATTTTTTGGTCTCCAACTCTCAGATCTCTCCTTTCCCGTTTGACCTGGTCAGTGAAGAGGTGGAGAAATACGCCAACGCTGAGCTCATCTGGTGTCAGGAGGAGCACAAGAACATGGGTTACTATGATTATGTCCGACCCTGCTTCCTCACAGTGGTTGCCAACAAGAAACCCATTTGGTAAGAATGTTTATTTATCATCTCACTTCTAGTTAGAGAACTAGCCAAAGCATTTGAGCTCTTGTTGCAGGTGATAAACCTTACGTGTTTGTTTCAGGTATGTGGGACGAGATCCTGCGGCTGCACCGGCGACAGGAAACAAATCTACTCACCTCAATGAGCTGAGGAAGTTTATGGACACTGCTTTCAACATGAGCTCCTTCCAAGACTGAAACTTGTAAAGGAGAAGGTCATTTCATTGTTTTGATGTGGCTTAGTCTTAGGTTGAGGGTCATTAAAAACCTATCTCTACACAATTGTTTAAGAATAAAAAGTTCCTTATGAACATTAAGCATAAGCACTAAGCCACAGAATGGTCAATCCTGCATCTTCTGTTGTGTGGTAGAGTGTAGTACACCAGTATTGTTCACACAGCCACGCAGAACTGTGACAATCATTATTGGAGTGGTTTTACTACTTCAAATATTCTTTTGCTGTTATGCTGAATACTGCTAAATAACTATTTTGATATTTATTTTGATTGTAGCTATGAAACACACCCAAAACCCCCCAGAGGTACACTTTAACAATAACTATGAATCGCATGTCACAGGTATGAAAACTGTGCTGAAACTTAACACATCAGTAGATTTTATAGCCTGTTATTGTTTGGCTACCTTAGCTGTTTGTGAAGGAGTGTGTATTTATTGTCACACATCACTTCACCAGGAGACATGAGCCAGCTGGCACAGAGACTTGCAGCCATGTTTTCTACTTAGGACATAAGGCTCAGCTTTTTCTTCTGAAGCGCTGGGACACGCACACACATAAACAAAGAACAGCCTTGGATGCTCAGAGAGCAATATTGATGCATGGTTGTCACATTAAAATCCCCAGATATCAAACACAAATGATATTAGAAAAGCTCCTTAAAATTATACTTCTTGTCTAGCTGCGCTGTAGTTTACCTTTCCAACGTAGAGCTGGGAGATTTAACCAGTAATGCGGAAACATAGTTTTGCATATTTAGTGATTTAAAAGAGGTTTATACATGACTGTTTAGTAAATAGGGAAAGAGCCACATATTCATGTGGGAGCTGAAATATGTGCTCAACATGATATAACTGCACCTACAGGGAATAATTTGAATATGCAATAAATATGTTTTAATAAATGAATGACCTGGCATACATACAACAGTTTGAACTGATGAGTAAAGTTACAGGTCATCTGATAATCTATGATGGGTTGAAATAGGATTTTGCTCACTGACACAAATGATTTAATGATCCTAGAGCTATTTTGTAATTGTTTTCAGATTTTGTGTGTCCTTAATTTTCTATTATTTCCATAAATGTGTCTTTAAAAATATGTGGGCTGTCCTGTCATGTGAACCAAATATAGATGAACGCAATATCAAGCAGTGGCATGGAGGTTTTAATTAAAATGTAGGCTTTATATCACTGAAACTCTGCCTATCTTAGTGATTTAAATTCTTATGCAAATCTGTAATTAAAGAAATTACAATGGAATTTCGATCGAAGCCACAAAATTCTAATGGATTATGGCCATAAACCCAAAATGTTTTGTCTATACCCAAATCTAAGGAAGAGTCCAAAGAGATTGTTAGTGAGGTAAAGGTCAGGAGGAACATGTCGGGTGACCTTTTTTTTT
>NW_005187550.1:1192772-1199726 GCF_000239375.1 Pundamilia nyererei | reverse complement strand
TTTCTGCGCCACCGCAGACTCACTGCTGATCAGTGTTTATTACAAATGTTCACACCAAGACATACATACTTTTCAAAGAAATTAGCCCGTTATTGATCTGGGCTGATTTTTCTTTAGTTTTGCTTTTTGCTGCTGTCCTTCTCACTGCTGATATCAAGAGATATTACCTATAACCCAATCAGGTTGCACAGGTAGCTCCTCCAGGATGGCCCAACCATACAATGGTCTGGAGTAACTGATCACTACATAAACTCGGCTCAAATCAACTGGTTGCCTGCAGGAGCCTCTTAAGGTCAGTATGTATTTCAATAAATGATTTTGTTAAGAAGCTAAGTGGAACCTTTCTAAAAGAGGTTATGTTCAAAAGGAACATTGCTTTAAAATTTACTGTAAAAAAAAAAATCTGCTATATTAATGTGATTTATTAAATCAGAGGATTGAGTTTTGGTTCTAACAGCGGACATTTATGGTTACAGTTATGTCCAATATTTATTGGACAAAGACACAGTTTTTCAAATTCTGCCTGTGCACACCACAACAGTAAATTTACATCACACTATCAATACAATCAATATGTAATGTAATTGCAGACTTTTTGCTTTTAAATTAGAGACAAAAAATATTGTATTAGCTACTTTGGAATAACAGATACTTTTAGTCCCATTTTCAAGGTCTCAAAGGGGATTAGACAAAATGACAAAATATCAAGACTGTTTCAGCACTTGGATGGAGATCATCTGAAGTCATCATTTGAACTATTAGTGGTTTGCCGCTAGCTGCAAACCCTTTATATTTATATTTGTGAAGGCATCTCTTTATTGTAGACTTTGATAATGATTACCTCCTTGAAAATGTTCTTAACTTTGTTAGATGTTGTGAAGTTGGGTTTTTTTTAAACCAATGAAATGCAATTCTGTTATTGCTTCTGGTATTTCAGGCCTTTTTGTGTTGTTGGCCAGTGCATTCCTTTTTTTTAAAGACTATATCAGATTGTTGATTTGGTCAATCCTAAAGCTTTTCAAGTATCTCCAATAGTTTTTTCTTGTTTTTCAGCCTGATGATGGACTGTTTCACTTATATTGACACCCCGTTGGAACTTGAATTGTGAATTCCAGTGTAAAGCTACTCGATGCATGTTTAACACTTGGAATCAGCTAAACAAACCATTGTCCAATTAATTTGAAGTCTCTGGAAATGGGTGACTATGTATGAAAATGTGTGTAATTCCTAAACAGTTATTTCAAATCTTTATGAAACCCCTTTGAACTAAAGCTGAAACTCTGCACTTCAATCACGTCTTGATTGTTTGAGGCAAAACTGCAAAAATGTATCTTGTTCAGTGAATTATGGACCAGACTATATGGTGATCATTGTTTACGGTCAAAATGATTGCCATTTTCATGTGAGAAACTTGTCATGCAGTGTAGTGCATGTGATAATAAAACATATGAGGTTAAAAAAAATAACTAAACATGAAATATGCTTCAACTCTTAATAGCAAGATACCATTTTAAATTGTTCCTTTTATTCATTAGCAGCGCCTTTTAATTACAGTACTTTGACAGTCATCAATACAGTGAACACCTTTGGTTAGTAACCTTTATATATTTACTTTTCAGATTACTTCTCTATAACATTATATATATATATAGATATATTTGTATATGATACAAAAATAAATAACTTAATTTTTAATTGAAATATTCTGCTCAAAACTTTACACATTTGGTTCAACTTAACATTCTTTAGGCTAACTATAAAGTATCCTTATAAAATCTTGGACGGCTACATTGGATTTATTATGTACACAAGCACAGTGTGAGTCCCAGTATAAGGAGTACAGAACAGTATGAAGAGGATTTTATAAAAGGATACTTTGTTTTTTGAGCAGATGTATTGGCACATGGTACTGGTACAACAGACACAAGAATTTATGAAGACAACACAAGGAGAAGATTGCTGTTTTCTGGTCTTCAGAAAATCATTAGATAGCAGCATGCAATTTGCAGGTTGACACTGTGAGACAATCAGCCGTTTGGCATAACTCACAGCCTGCTTTTGCTTTGTCAAACTGACTGACGGCAAAGATGATGCAGAGATGTGATAATACGAATGAACCTCCAGTGTTTGCATCTCTCGTTTTCCTTTTTTTCAATATTTCCCACTAACCTTACTCTAAGGCCTGTTGGTCAGCAATAAATAAACTTCTTTCTTTGGCTGATTCATGTCAGGTTTACCCATTCGTGTGGCACTAACTCACTAACTCTCAGCTACATGTATCCTGTAGTAGCCACATTTCAATTCCTGGAAAAAGCATCTTCTACAACAATAAATATGTACATGACATTTTGTATCACAGCTTGTACAGTGTATATTTTAAAATTGACTTACTAATACATTATTGCAGCACAGAAAAACACATTTAATATCACATCACCACTATTACCACAGGCACTGACAGTTTCCTATGATTTACTAATTTTGCTCAGAGGCTGTGCCTCTCCGTGTGGTAGCGTCTGAGTTTGGGCCTCCACGCTACTCTGGTCTGTTGTCTTCACCAGAACCTGTGGGACTGTTTGCTTGTTTTTAGTCAAATCAGATGGTCTCTGGGGGGATTTTTCCTCCCACTTTGTTTCGGTCTGTGTGTGTGCCTTCTGTGTCTGGCCCTTTCTTTCCTCTGTGGCAGCGCAGTCAGTGTTGCATTTATTGCACAGATCCCTTACGTCCCGAAGTCCCTGCGCCAAGCACTTTACAAATTCTGCTGAACATGTCTGTTGGCTCTCATGGAAACTGGACACGGAGAAGATAATATGGTCTGACTGAGGGTTGTAGCACGCACCGTATCCGTTTGGAACCACGGGTCCATAGCAGCAGAACATTTCAACAGTAGTGGGAACCTGAGGGAAGAGTAAATGCTTCAGTCTTAAACTACTAGAAGCTTTACTGGTGTGATGAAATACTGCTCTAGGAAAGGTTTAGGTAGGTAGTGAGACTGATTTGTGTTATTATGTTTTTCCTCATTCATTACAAGGAAACCCTAAACTGTAGTTTTAGTTCAAACAACCAGTTACCATTTTTGTGTTACAATATAGAAATTTTATAAAGAATAAACAAGAAGGGCATGACCATTGTAGTAACTGCAGTGTTACGATGTATTAATACAGATCAAAGGTCAGGGTAGATGGCTGTCCCACTTTCTTTTAGTTTCTTCCTGTTAAAAGGGAGTTTTTCCTTCCCACTGTCACCAAGTGCATGCTCACAGAGGATCATGTCATGTTTTTTTTTATTTTTATATTACAGTATGAAGTGCCTTGAGGTGGCTGTTGTTGTGAATTGGCACCTTATAAATATAATTGAATTGAACTGAATTTTAAAATATGAATCATTTTATTCCAAAATTACATGCACATACCTGACTTGTAGAGAGAATGAACTGATTACTGATGAGATAGGCTTCGTCTTTGAACATTTCGAGCTTCCCCATCTTCATTTCATGTGCAATTTCACGCAGCCCTAGTAGGTGATTGTCTATTGCCATCCCTGTAATAGCCTGAAAAATAGAAAGTATGTTACTGCATTTATTTAATGTGAGTCTCTGTCATAGAAATCTGGAAGAAGAGAATAATTACCAGACGTGTATAATTGGTCTGTGCAGTTATGGCTCCTTTCAACAGTTCCATCTTTTCTGTGTCCTGGAGAAGTAAACAACTGACAGTCAGTGCTTAGTCTTTAAGGTCATTAATTTACAGTAAGTACATTTTCATGCTTGAATACATCAAGGAAAAAGCCAATAAAAAACAGAATAGCATTACTGAACCCCCCCCCCCCCCAAAAAAAAAAACTCAAACTGATTAAGCCACTCAAAATTAATTTAAACCTGTAGCAGCTTTTATTTGAGTCACAGTATGACTTTAGTTTCTGCATAAAAACAACCTACACTTGTGCTGTTTTTCCCTTCAGTCATTGCTTTGACAAAGGCAAAGGCTTCAGGTGTTGCTGAGCGAATGTTGTCTACTCTGCCTTGCTGAAAACGACGTAGAGAAGCACTCTCATAGGTGGACACCGGTCTGCCATGACACCTGCAGTCATGTACAGGGAGAACAAAATGTAGGTAAGTTTAATCAGTTCTGTAAGATGACTATTTTTTAAAAAAATTTTTTACCTGTAGAAGCCTAACTGAAGAGCAAGCTGGATGTAGGCATCTGGACTCATCTTCTGCTTCTTGATAAACCCTTTCCCGTAATCATGGAACTTGTGGACATTTATATCCAGATTCTTTACCATTCTGACAAAATAAGAATACATTTTATTTAAATCATGCGCTTCTCATATTAATTAATCTCTTCAAATGACAAGGAACTAAAGAAAACCACACCTCTGGAGTTTATCAGCAGCAGATGTGATGAGCTTGTGAATTTCAGGAGTGCATTTCCAGCGGAGTCTGCGTGGCGCAGGCAGCTCGCTCACACTTGCAGCTCTGACCAGCTTTGATGGACTCCCAATCCTTATGAGTAGAAATAAATGGAGCATTTATTTATAATAGTCTTGTTTTAAAACATGTAACTCAAATATACTGCACACTTCCAAAATCAGATGTGTGTCATTTCTCACATGCATTTGAGGAGATACTCTGTGCACTGCACAAGGACAATTCCTTCAAATGCAGAGTGTTCACACACGACTCCACAGCAGCCATCAGCTCCTACAATAAACTGTTACAGAAAGGTTGTTTTCAGGGGTTGTTTTCTTGAGTTGGACTGAAATGTTTAATAATATTAATTTTTGATTGCTGCACCTCTGCACTGTTTGCTCCAAATACATGTTCTTACATCCATACATTACCCCCTAAAGTGAAGAAATCCTGAGTAAACTAAATTATTTTGCCATTTTGTGAGATGACGGCTTTAAATCCAGTGGAACGTCCACTTTTAATTTGCATTTCCTTAATTGGCCATGGAACTGGTTAGTTATATCCTTTAATGCTTTGAGAAATCAACATGAATTTGTTCATTTAATTTTCCGCATTAAGAAGGCAAAAAAACTTCCTCATTCAGGTTTGACAGTGTTTCTATTAGATAATGGCAGATGGCTTTGATCATGAGTTGAGGCTGTGGTTTGGGGCCTCAGTGGGGACTGGTGGTGGTTGCTGGGCTGACAGAGAACTGAAAGGGGCGTGCATAGAGGTGTGGTCCTGCTCCTGAAATAAATTATCTCCAAAAATATTGTTCACTTTGGACATCAGATATCTTATCGTATCTTATCTTTCAGTATCATTACATGGGTTTTGTTATTTTAGACAGTTCCCACGTTTTCTTCAGAGTTTTCTTTCCCTTAATAACAAACATCACTCAGAATTTTGGTCTCCACACAGAATGTACAAAAAGTTAATAAAACAAACATTAATTTAACCTTTTTTGTTGATAAATGTGTTCACTTACCTGCATTGGCTTATCATACCAGCGGTTGCCTCCATTCTTTGTCAATCCACCTCCATGCAGCATCAACATGGCTCGTTTGGTGTCACTAAGTTCAGGTCCACTTGCGTCGTCCAGACAGACGAGACACAGACAACGCTCAATCATGTCCAGCGAGTCCCTGTTGGTAGACTCTACAGGAAAACAAAAGTCCATCTGAGAGGCACCTCATATAAAAGAGAGTTTTTATTGGCAGTCCACATAAAATCCCTTTTGAAATGTACCTCTCATTAGTACACTACGAGACTCAGCCCACTCTGTCCGTCCATCTGAAGTGAGAAGCCCTATAGGAGGAAGCTGCTCTTCTTCGTTGTCAGCCATCTTGACAATCTTCTCCAGCTGAGTCAGCAAATCTCTTTGATTCAGTTGCCGGAAGTTGATCATCACATCCAGCACAAAGAACTGGACAAAAGGTTCAGATTAGCCACAAAGTTTTAGGAATCTTTGGTACTGACTAACTTTCCTAATCATGTGGACATATGCATTGTTTCAGAATTTCCTGCCATTTTGAAATAACATCCAAGTGATTCTTTTAGCAGCATTGAGCTTAGCCAGAGCCACAAAGAACAAGAAGAACAAGGAGTACCTGCACAGATGGTATGACTCCCACAGAAGCAGTTTAAAGCCACAGAAAAACTGCAAGTGTAACAAATAGTGGGTCACATAATATAAGGGCGATGTGGCGCAAAGAGTTGGATGTTTGTCTTGTAACCGGAAGTCAAAGGAGCTTGCAAAGAAGTCCAGACGCTTTTCTTTGCAAGCTCCTTTGACTACGATGACCTGGATGACTGAGAACCTTCACAGACATCTTGTAACCGGAAGGTTGCCGGTTCGAGCCCTGGCTCGGACAGTCTCGGTCGTTGTGTCCTTGGGCAAGACACTTCACCTACCGCCTACTGGTGATGGCCAGAGGGGCCGATGGCGTGATATGGCAGCCTCGCTTCTGTCAGTCTGCCCCAGGGCAGCTGCGGCTACAACTGTAGCTTGCCTCCACCAGTGTGTGAATGTGAGAGTGAATGAATAGTGGAATTGTAAAGCGCTTTGAGGGCCCCGAAAAGCGCTGTATAAATGCAATCCATTATTGCAAGAAAGAAAGAAAAACGATTTTCTTTCTTTCTTTCCTAATTACCGTTTGTTTTAGCTCAACTGATAATAAAGTCTTAGTTTATTTACACTCTTTATTAAATCTAGTTGGATGTGATGATCTTAATTCAAGTAAACATCAAGTTTCCATCACAGACAGCCAATTTAGAACAACCAAACCTAACAAGTCTGTTTGTGGGCTGTGGGAGGAAATCTGCACAGACATGAGGAGAACAGGCAGACTTCACACAGAAAAGCCCGACCTAGTTACATCAAAAGGAATTTCTTCTTACTACAGTAGGTTCAAACTAGTAACAGTCTTACTGTGAGGTGACAATGCTAACCACTGCACCACTGTGTCACCCCTATTGTGAAGTGATCTGTTCTGTTTTCATTA
>NW_005187550.1:1191036-1192198 GCF_000239375.1 Pundamilia nyererei | reverse complement strand
TTTTCAACATGTTCAAAATAAAGATTCAATCTATCAATCAAATTGTAATGCATATCTATGAGAAATCTGGAATGTGCTGTGTTACATGCTAACCAATCTCTCGTTGGATGAAGACCATGTAATATGGTGGAGAACTAAGAAATGGCTCTTGCCCTGGGTCTGTTTTCTCCAAGTCTGACCTGGTTTTTGCACGCCACGATGATATGTTCAGGTTCTGGCATCACGCTACTCTCCTGTGCTACGAGAGTGTCCCTCTCAGGTCCTGGCAGACGGTAGGAGGTGAAGAGACGATAATACTGCTCCATACACAGACGCGTTCCTGCCAGCTGGCCCCGGGCATAGTCCACAGGCAGGTCACGGCTACACGCAGACATACACAACATTTTCAGGCTTTTTCTCTACACAAGAACTGAAAGTGAAGAATATTCTTTTATGACAATTTGAATTAAATGTTAACTCACTCATCAAGGTGAGTCTTGTACTCCAAAACTCCAGATATTAAGTGTGCAGCAAATCTAGAAAGAATATCTTTGCTCAGTTTTAATGCTTCACAAAACACACACATTGTACTTGGTCACTCTTTTGCCACCACACTTTTTTTTTCTTGATTAATTGTGTAGCTTCATTACACCTAACAACATAAATGCTTCATGTAAATCATGTGGTTAAGGAACCGGTAACAGATCAATACCATGTTAACCAAACCAGTTTTCGGACCTCGAGGCATTCTGAGTAATGACCCTTTCTGAAAGTGTCCAGCCAAGAGGGAAGTGTTCAAATTTGTATAATCAATGAAATCTGGTAGAAAAGCAATTCTCACAGTTCACTATTATTTGTCAGTCTTTGTGCTGGAATATCCCAAATCACCTACAACTTGTAACACGAGCAATTAGATATTTTTTTTCTTTCAGAGACTGTTTCTACACCAGTGAAGAAAGGATTCTGTCTACTAGTGGATTGCAGAGGCTTCGTCTGTCCCGTTGTATCAAATGATGAGATTTTTTTCGTGGTTCACTCGTCTCAGGTGTGCATACCTTAAAGAGTCAATAGGAGCCATGAAGTTCTGCTGTGGGAAGACCATTGCAGGACTTGAGTTGACAGGTAGAGCAAGTCTGTTGTTCAGGTACATATCATTCAGCCAGTAGTCATAAACCTATGGTGG
>NW_005187550.1:1184793-1190756 GCF_000239375.1 Pundamilia nyererei | reverse complement strand
AGATTTGGTTTAAAACTTTAACATTTTTAAACGTATAAGCATCCAAAACACAGAGTTTTGTTTCTTAAATACCTATATTTCATTTATTAATTAACGTCTTGTAACATTAAAATTATGTTTTTAATTTTTATTTACCCAGTTTGCCACGTTTTCGCTCCTCTCCGTGAGTTTGCTCTGTAGTAGCTCCCCCACTCCTCCAGGGGCTCCAAACTGCGTCACTATGTTTTGCGTCTTGTTGAACTGTTCTTCTGTGAGCAGGTGCTTCATGCACCTCAGGTACCTGTCCAGTGTGTCTTTCAGGTTGGGCACCGGCAGCTTTGGCAGAGCCTGGAGAACATGGCGGGATGAAAAGCTTTCACTTCTCATCACCAGTTTTCCTTTTTCCAAATTCTTGACTAAACATGACGTAAGTCTCCCCATGCAAGGATTGCGCATGCTATTAAGCAAATATTTAAGGAATCGATGAGATTCCAATTAAATTCCAATTAAATTGCCCATGAATTCCAGCGTAATCCTTTGAAAGCCACTTTTATGTCCTGAAATGTTGTTAGACCTTATTTGATTTTGCAACCTTTAATCGTAAAATGTAAATTTATCTGTTGTAGAATTGAGAAAAACATATACGGTGTACTTATAAGGCAGATGGAAGATGTAATTACATCTCGGCCCCCTGAATCTTCGGAAGCGTCTCGGTCGAAAACTGGCATGTTGGCGGTGTAGACGGGCAATCAAGCAGGTGGAATCACAAGAGGAACTCTCTGTCCACAAACAAAATCTACAGTCATTATTTAAAGTCGACACTTATTAATATAAATGTCAGTCACAGTGACAATCGGAAACCAACACACTCACACTCAGAAAAATAAAGGTGCCAACTGGAACCAAAAGTGGTTCTTTAGACTGATGCCATAGAAGAACCTTTTTTGGTGCCACAAAGAACCTTTCAAACAATGGTTCTTTAAAGAACCATTTCTTTCAGTGGAAATGAAAATGTTTTACCTTTTCCAACAGTCCCAGAATCCAGATCTTCAAAGACCAGCAGGGGCTCAAGATCGTTATCCGCTTCGCTGTCACCGGTCGTGAAAAAGTGTTTTTCCCTTAGAAAGTTCAAGGCACACCGCTCGCGCGATCTGCCTGCGCATGCACATCCCAACGACTGACCCCCTCCATCCGCTCCCGGGAGGTTGCCATAGTACAACGTGTTCTAACGTCTCTCTCTCTCCCTGTCATTCGGCTCAAAAACATTTTTAATAAATTGCTCGGTGATGAACAAGTACTCAGATCATTTACCCAAGCAGTGTGCTTTGCCAAAACTAAGTAAGTGTGTTGGTAAGTGTGTTCATTAGGCTTTGGCCCCCACCCCTGCCACCAGTATATTTTTAAGCAAGTATTTCTAGCTTTATTTGAATATTCAGTTTCCTACTATCTGCTCTTAAAGGGTAATCACCAGGTAACCCGCCCTCCACCTTCGCACACACATGCACACAAACAAAACACACAGTATAATTCACACCCTCATTATAGTGAATAAATATTTATGCCATTTTACACCATCAAACTTAGATAGCTAAGGATGAAGAACCTTTTGTTCTTTAAAGAACCATTTGTAATAGCTGAAGAACCATCTACAAAATAAAAAGGTTCTTTGACGTATGATGGCTCTTTAAAGAACCATGAAGACATCTGAAGAACAATTTAAGAACCATCAGTTGAAAAATATTATGATGCACGCAGAAAGTTGATAAAAAATACAAGATCAGACTGTTTCTGTCTGCCAGAAATATACAAATGCGCACTTTCTTCAAGATTATAACATGCATGAAGTGAGAGAAAATTGCCTTACAAAACTGCACATTTGATGAAAACATGTTCCCAGTACTAAGGCGAAACTAACAAGAACAACAAAAAATAGAGTGCAACTGAATTTTTTACTCACCAGCGAGGGAAAAAACACCCTCTCTTCCTGGAGCTCAAGAAGGTAGTTTTAGTTGGTCCATCTTTACTTGAATCCGTTTATAACAGAATTTCTTTAAAATGTCACTGCTTCGATCCTTCATTTTAAGCATCTTTCAATCCCCTACATGGCATGAGCACAACTCCCTGGCTGGCTCAGGAGAGATGCTAAAAGAGGGTACCTCAGCCTCCTGACAGCCAGGCTCCTCCCAGAAGTCCTGCTATTCGCCGGGAAGTTTATTTGGCACTTCACATGCTCACCCCACCTTATTTAGACGCCATCTGAGCTCCTCAGATGCTGAAGCACTTTGCAGGAAAACAATTAGGACGCATTTTTTCGTGGATTTTCCCCCCTTTGGCTTTCAGAATTTACAAACACTACACGCAGAACAGTTTAGGCGCACGACTCCTTTCACCTGACTGCACCTGACCGATTCAGATGACACCATTTAACGTTATGAGCAGATATTTGTGTGACCAACAAGATGCTTCAATGGACCCTATTATTCATATAAACCATAAAACCCTCTGAAATTATTAATATTTTGAACCAATGACATTTTTCCCAGAAATTTTCAGTTACACTTTCACTGTAAAATCAAATGCTTCTCTTTATTTGAAATTCACGGTCAAGGATCAGAGCACCACAAATATGTTGGCCTTAAAAACTTTAATTTCAGATTTTCTTTTTCAAACCAATTTGTTTCCACGGGCAAAACATGTCAGAATCTTTAAATGAGACACTTTCGTGTTTTAACAACACATTTAAATATCATTCTTCAGTTGCGATAACTTTCTAAGTATATATTATCTCCATTTATAGAGGAAAATAACATTGCAGAATAAAAATTACAATTTGTACCCTAAATAAACCATTTCAATAAACAATATCATTCGCATGATGATGATTTAATTATGTACATGAATATACATTTATGTACAGTCGCGGATCATCATACAGTGAGGCTATACATTCCTATGCATTCCAGAAAAAAAAATTTAATAAAACGCAAAAGCAGATTTCACCTTTTCCCCCACCTTTCTCAAATGCCATGTGACATACACTACAGATTACAGATAAAGACGCATTACATTTCTTCTTTTGTTCAAACACATTTGCACAATCCCTGAACACGATATGAGTCAGTTTCCGATACAATGATAAATACTCTTAATGAATATACATTTATCTCAGCAAAATCTTTCACAGGAATCTCACCTTTAAATAAAGAAACGCAAGCGAGTACCTTTCTGCTAAAGCTTTAACCTACTCGATTTGACAAACCCAGAGAACTTGTCACCAGAAGCGGTAAATAATTGATATTGTTACACAATTATAATAGTGTTATGGAATTGATTGAATCGGACATGATACAGACAACTCTACATTGGCACTTGGATAGTTTAACACCCAGCTAAAGGTCTTTTACGCATACTCTCCCCCAGAGGATTCCTCCTCTGAATAAGAGCGCTGAGCAAAGGTCTCAATGCCATTCTCGTCGATCGTTGTACACAAACCCTTTCTCTTTTTCTCCCGTTGCTCCATCTTAATCGTATCATACAGTCCCGTTGGACCGTCTTCTAGGAGCATGTTTCGCTCGGAGAAAGAAGGCTTCATTTGTGTCACGTTCTTCAGCAGGAGCAGCGCCGGTGCGTAAAGTACGTTGGCGAGCCCCATGCCCAAGTTGAGCTGAACGAAGCCCAGGTCGTGTACTATCTGTCCGGCCACCACGGGCCCCAGGGCATACGCCACGCAGTAGGAGATGTCTGCAATCGCGTACACACTGCCATACACTGACACGTGGCGCACATCCACTAAGAAAGCCAAAGTTGGTAGAAGTGCCGTGTCCACAAAGGCGATTCCAAAGCAGATGCCACACAGCGGAATCATCAGCTGTCCAAAGTTTTTACAGGCTGGCACTGTGCACGAGCTTGCGCCTATAAATACCATACCTATAGCCCCGTAAAACCACTGCAGATGGGGGTACTTGGCTGCTAATTTCACAGTGAGATACACACCTAGGACATGAGGAAAGAATGCAGGGAACCATGTCATGCCGATCTCCCACTGGCTGGAATGCATGGTGTCCTCCATCCAGTTGGCTATAGTGGGCTCGAGGAAAGCGAGGGGGATGTTACAAATGATCAGAGCACCGGCCACAACAGCTATGTAAGGATCAATCATGAGTTTGTATATGGGGGTACCAACTGGCATGTTTTCTCTCTCACGATTAGAGAAGGGCTTCAGCACAGTCAGACATAATATGCCATCAATGAGACAGATACAGGCCAGAATCACGAAAGGCACCGACTTCCCTGCGAATTCATAGAGGACCCCTCCAAACGGGGGCGCCACAAGACTCCCAAAAGAGATGAAAGCCAAGGCAATGCCCAGCGCTTTGCTCCTTTCTGCCTCCTCTGTGTACCTGTCTGCGATCAGAGCGATCCCGGATGTGTCGGCGAAAGCAGAGCCTAGGCCTTGCATGCTGCGCGCCAGGAAGAGAGTCGCGTAGTTTTCAGCAAAGGCAAAAATAACAGTGGAGAGAAACATGACATTTAGTCCGATGAAGAGCGGGATATCATACCCGACCCTGTCTATAAACGTGCCGCTTAGCGGGTTGACCAGGAGCTGCAGGATGGCCTTAGAGGCAAAAAGAACGCCTATCTGCAGATCGAAGTTCCCCTTGGTGATCTTGTGGGTGCTATTAGTGGAGTTGGTTGCAACAGCTTGGCTTTGATCCGCTGCATTCTGTAGCTCTTCAAGGTAATCGGGTATAATTGGCACAATTACCATGTACAGCATGTTGTCTAATAAAAGTGCTATGCAGACTATTACTAGAATAATCCGTTTCTGTCGTTCTGGGTCTTGCATTACATTGCCCAGTTGTTTAGTTCTTTCACCCATCTGGGACAATTTGGAGGCGGCAGACTGTGCCATATTAGCGCCCTGGCCCTCTGTGGTCACCTCCGGCTCCATGATTTTATCCTTTTCTGACTCAAGTCTTCACTTTTGAAAAAGAAATTCTGCTTCCTCAGTTTGCTTTTCACAGAATTACGCACACTTGGCACATGTGTGTATGTTCTTTTAAAAATGGTGTTTTCTTTTCCGGCACTCCAATTAACTAAGTAACTTTTCTCTGCTTTACCTCTTCTCTGTCGCTTGCGCTGTTCGTCATCGCACACGCGTTTCCACTTGTGTGACTTGCACTCGTTTTATCCCCGCCGTCCTTAGTTGCTTCATTGTCTCATATCCCGTCATTCAGGTGACGCGCTTGCCCCGGGCAGCACTCCCAGATTGGGGATTCACCCACTCCTCACAGTGCCGGCTCCATCAGTGCTCTGGCTGTTTTAGGTCCGTTTGCTGCGCCCCTCCGGCACCCAGACACTCCCAGCTGTCTCCGGTCACCTGTAACGCTGTGAGCTAAGTCATCATTTCGCATCAGGCAAGATGTTTTTTGTCGGCGGAGGAAGGAGTACACACTGCAGTTTGTTGGCTCCCATAGGTATCCCCCTCCCACCTTCGCCAATGGCTGTGACGCACAGTCCTGCTGCTCTCCAGCAGATCTTTTATGCTAATTAAACATAAAATCCCGAGTGCGCACTGCTGTCCACTGAGTTGCTTGAAAGGAGAGTCGAAGATTCATGGCTCAGTTTAACCTTCTCAATGTTAAACAGTTTTTACCAGATTTTCAGCGGTTATAATTGATTCAAAGCTAAACGTAGAATACTTTTCTAATCGGACATACAGAGGAGCACATATTCAGTTCTCTGGTTGATTCTGAATTCAGTAACGCAAGGAATGCATTTGCGATCACGAGCAGCAGTACCCATACAAGGAAAGAAACATGCAGAATTTTAGTTTTTAAAATGACCCCCGCCCACCCTCCATTCAGAACCACAATCAAGTGGACAGCTCCACAGAACACGACACTAAAACAATGCGTTTTAACAGTTAAACAATGCGCTTTTGTTAACCACTGCTATTTCCCAGTAGTTTATATATATACAGT
>NW_005187550.1:1182045-1184666 GCF_000239375.1 Pundamilia nyererei | reverse complement strand
GTTTAAGTCACAAACTTAAAAAAAACAAACTTTAAAAAACATCAGTAAAACCCCAGTACGTCATGAAACGACAGAAAACAGAAAAGCTGAATGAAATGAGTGAACTGACGTTTTAAAAGTAGATACTGCCATCCAGTGGTGAGGCTGAAATAAACAGTAACTGCAGGACTTTTCAGTGACAGCAATTTTTTCTAATAAAGAGAGAAAAATAATTCAGTTTCAACAGATGTCTACCCTTCAGAGAATTTTCATGAATCAGTTATCGGAGTCACATGTCGTTTTGTTTTGTCATGATACACAATTTCATTATTATTAATACTTTTATTATTATACTTTCTCAGAAACTGAAAGCAGGTAAAATGGGATTTAAAGAAGTAGAAGTAGATTCAAACTCATTTCCGGTTTTGTTTTGTTTTTTCACTCAATGAGAGGCAAATACTGTGTTCATGTGTTCGCGTGTAAAATACAACTTGATTTGTCAGCTTTTGTAGTAAGCTACAGACCTGGGATATGAGACAGAGTTCTGCCGACATCTAGTGGAGGAAGATTGAATTGATGAAAACAAAAACCTGAGATGTGAATTTTGACCAACCTATAACTGCACAGCAAAATCAGTTTTTGTGTTTGTTTTTTAATGATTATGCTACATTATGGTTTGATTGTGAGTTATATTTAAATAATCAATGAGGAGCGTCTAGCTAGATTGTGTTTTGATAAGTTTATCAATCAGTTATTAGTATCTTTACTGTGATTACTGTGTTTTGCCCTTTGTGCATTTGTTCAGCCGGTAGATGTCCTCATATCCCCGCAGCGCTGCTATTATTATTTCAATGTTTTCTCTCATTCCTGCTCTTTATAATTTTCATCATAAACTCATATTTCACTATGCACTATGTTTTTACATTTTCAAAAGTCTTTATGACATTAAGCGCCAGACGCACAGGAAAAACACAGTAAACCTAAAAAGTCAGAAAAAAGTAGAAGCCACCAACACTCTTGTCCTCTCTTTAAACAACTTTGAAATGAAATAAAATAGAAAGCATGCAGACTAAATGTGGTGGATTCATGAGCCTTGAAAGAATTAAACGAATCGTCGTGTGTGATAGTAAAAAAACCCCTTCAAAGATTCTTGATGTTAACATCTGTAAGAAGAAAGAAATCTTTTGTTCTTGATGAAGTTTAGCTGCCAGTTGATACGTGTTCCCTAATTTTCTGTTGTTATAAAAAGACCCAAAAGACCTCAAAGACCTAATTTTTTATGACTAATGTAGGGCAACGGTGTAAAATTTAAACACTTGTGAGACCGTCAGACATAAAGGAAACAATGAGTATGATCAAGTATTCTAAGCTGAAGTTAGAATAAATTTAGCTTTAATTTACACTCTACTTGATCCCTCTTTGAATTAAATCCCGTTGTTTTCCACGAGCGATTTGACGTAGGCATGTTAAATCCGACTAATAATTGTTACAAATCTGACAAAAAGGCAGCTCAAAATTAGTTTTATTTTTAGACCACATGTTATGTCACATTAATGAGAGAACAGCCTCGATAATCACATTTATTTCCCTCGGTAAACATACTGTAGCGGAAAAGCTTATGCACAGTCATGAAGGCCAAACTGCGAGTTGGCTTTTGGTTTTCCCAAGGGGCTTGACCTTGACGTCCTCTCGCTCACTCCGTCTGTTAGCATTCACGCATAAACAGAAACATATGAAGACACAGTTACACACAGAAGTGGCAGATAAATAAACACAAACCGTTTATACAAATTTCAAACTTAGTTAACTGTGTTTACTTATTTTGTCAATCACCCCCATCTTTATCTGTTTTAAGTGCAATGTCCTCTCAGGGCCAGCACAGACCTCATAACTGGATTGGCTGTGTTAGGAGATCAACATTTTCCTTTTTTTTTGCTGTTTTCCCAGTGACTCTGCTCTGATCTGATTTGCTCAGGAGATTCAAGATCACCATGTAATCTCGAGCAGTTATCAAAGCATTAATTTCTAGCAGCCACACAAAATCCAAAGCTACTGAGGCCAAATGCACACATTATGAAAGGTCAAAAATAACCCCTGTGGAGCTAAATGGTTATCCATAGCGGTTTTTGATATGGGCGAAACGAGCGGTTGCCCGGGCGGCATCGTGGTGGGGGGCGGCATCACGGGCATCGACAAAACACAAACAAACAAAAATGCTCGTACTCGTGCTGCCCCGACGTCATGCCAGCGCATAGTGGGAATGGCATAGGCAACGATCAAAACAGGCTAGGACCGCCACTGATGGTTATAATATTAGTTTCTTTTTAATAGACTGAAACTGAAATCAGCAAATGCTAAATGCAAAGTTTCATTTGTATTTAAAGCAGGGTATACTACTTTCAGTGATATAGAGTAGCCTTTCTTTGGGGGTGCTAAAACCTCCTTCAGTCCATGCAGATATCCAAAGAGATTCATGCTAGGCTAATTGGTGATTCTGTGTGTGAATGGATTGTTTCTGTGATAGACTGGGAACCTGTGCAGTGTGTCCACCTTCTTGCCCAGTGTCAACTGCGATGGCGTCCAGGCCCTGTGTGGTTAGAAAAACTGATGACTGGATGTTGTGCATAAACTGGCCTGCTGCT
>NW_005187550.1:1179811-1181802 GCF_000239375.1 Pundamilia nyererei | reverse complement strand
AAATCTCTGTGTGCAAGTGACTAGGCCGAAACTCAAAATTGGATGCCTGTGTGATATCTGGGCTCTCTGGTCCCACTGAATTAAAAACTGCCCTGTTTCTGTTACAGAAATCACTTGGTGAGTTCAAGAACACTTCCAGAAAACACTGTCTGTGAACACCGTGCCATCCGAAAATACAGGCTAAAACTCCAGCATACAAAAAAGAAGCAGTCTGTTATTAAGGTGAAAAAAAAATTCAAACCTACATGGCCTTGTGTGAAAAAGTGATTATACTAAACCTGGTTGGCCCTGGTTGGGCCACTCTTAGCAGCAATTTTAAGTACCTTCATTTAGAAGCTGCTTTTTGTCTTTACTTGTTTTTTCTTTGTCTAATATTTGAATCTGTTTGATAAACTTAAATATTTAATATGTTGTGTAAATGTAAATCATGTGAAGTATGAAGTGGCCTCAGACCGGTACATCCTATTCTGGTCAAAGTGTGTGGTTTAATGATTTAAAATAGTGATTTCTAAAGAGCAGTGATGCACAGCCCCTCTTTAATCCAGATTATAGTGAAACACTAATCCTGTAAAAATGTGGTTTCTTCAAAACAAATATGTTTTTGCTAATATGTAATGTGCTATGTGTACATTGTTATTGGTAAGATGAATGTGAATATAGTGTTCACATGTCCATTCATTTTCTGTAAATCACACTGTGTACAAATAGTGGGATTTCTAAAATTCAATGAACTGATTGGAGGAGCAGCTGTGTTCAGCATTACCATTGATTGTCCTGTGGCTGCTCAACAAGAGCATTTGTGTTGCTGTGTATTGTGTGTGTGCGTGTGCAGTCTCATGTTGTCAGGGTTATATAATCGGCTCCACATCTGACAGTCAAGATCACTGACAGTCAAGAGAGTTTGGTCGACTTGAGGCAGCCGACTGATGTTTTATCTTGTGTTTGTGCTCGGCTGGCCTGGGGTCAGTCATGAGGAGCCGAAATCCCTCTCTGGTTCTATTAAAAAGGGTGGCAGAGGAATTAGCACCCCAGGTTGGGTCTCTCTTTTCATTCCTCCTCACCAAAGGATTTAAAATAAGACCAATTGGGCCCTGTTGCACGTTTTTACTTTATTAATATTTTGAATTAAACCTGCTGAAATGTAAAATTTATTCATTTATATAACAAACATTATTAAACACTTATTTTTATTTTTATACACATTTTCAATAATGGGCAGACCAATCTGAATGTGGGACATTGTCACACATGCAGCAATTACTACCTGTATGTTTTTCAAAAAGATTGATTATAAATTCATTATAAATTATCGTTATGAATGATTTTAGATATTTTTGTTTTTCCAATATGCTATGTTAATCACCGTCATCCAAAGCCATGTAATAACACACCTCTGCCTCTGTTGCACTTGCTCGGTTTCCTGTATAGTTCTCTTTAGTGTTTTGACCTTTGTGAAATCATTGTTAAGCAAAGCATTGTCTATAAAAAATAAGAAGCTGTGCTCGAATCTGCTTTAAGGTTCAATGTAACTCAGCTGTTTGACTATTAGCAATTTTCTGGTAGCCACATTAGCTGTCTATTATTAAGGTAGGAGGTAGAAGCCAGTGATAAAAGGCTAGCATAAACATATTAATATTATATTAATAGAAAGTATTACCCATTATCAAGCTAATTTACTTTTTTTTGTTAGCAATTTGTCAGTTTGTAGGTCCAGCTTTATAAAGACGTACTGATGTAAGATTTAAGACTGACTAAGACTGTGTATGAAATAGAGCTAGGTCTCCTTTTGGTTTGTGAAGTCCCATTTTGAAATCTGATCTTTTGCATTTGGGATTTTGAGATAAAGTAGTAAACATATTTAGACGGGAAGGTGGAGTGCTGTATTTTCATATACCTTGCAAATCTAGTGAGCATGATTGTGTATCACACAGAAGGATACTTGGTAATTAGGGCAAAGTCACATATAAATAAAATACTGGAATTAACTGACT
>NW_005187550.1:1151760-1179266 GCF_000239375.1 Pundamilia nyererei | reverse complement strand
AAAAAAAAGCTACCCGTGCTCTGCTGCCAGACATTTGGATTCAGAGTATAACATAATCCAGCAGCTATTTGAAGTAAATCTTTGGCCAGTGTGGCTTAAATAATTAATCTGCAGACATCATCTATGACGACACTTCATGATTAGCTATTAATAAACCCTTTAACGAGATTTTATCTCTATCCTTAAGTGTTTCACAGCAATTCTTCATAGTCAGGGATAACATACTGCACAGAAACAAGTATTTTCTTATTTTTTTTCTTGTTTAATATTTTATTATCTAGAAAATATAAGCTTCCTGTACTTTTCATTTTACTTAAAATTGCTGAGTTGAAGATGTTCCACTATTTTGATTCCTGGAGAAATTATGGCGATACCAGATAGGAGCTGAAATGATAAGCGCTGGGTGAGCTTACTACTATTTTACTCTGGTGGTGAACTGACTTTCTAATTATTTCTTGCGTAATGCTCTTTGAAACAACAGATCCTTTCATGTTGGCAGTTAATAACGGCCTGCAGCGGTTCAGGAAGTGGGGTCAGAGTAACCCTTCCTACCAGATGACAGCTCCATATGCCCACCAGTGTCCGGGGACTTGAATGTACATGTCATTAAGGCTCTGGTGGTTATTTTATGTTGATAATTACTAAAATAATCTCTAGAGGACTCTTGCATCTAGCAGAAATAGTCCTTTTTTTCAAGTACAGATCAAGGAACCATAAATGTCCAATTTCTAATGGAAAATGGTTGACTTACCTGCAATAAATGAGAAAGTTGCTGATGACACATGTGTCAGCAGTTCTTAATTATGCAACAACACACTCAACTGACAGACTGTCATCAGTTAATCTGCTTAAAAACACCAACTGTGGGCTTCTACTGTATGTTACATCCACTGAGTGTTAGGTCCACAATGCTGGTTGAATGAATACTACAGTGTAATCACCCTGACACACATCCGGTGGAGGAAGAAATACCCAGAGCTAAACTCAAGTACAAATAGCGATACTGAAGAGTAGAAATACACGCAACAATACATACTGTATACATCAGATCTTTATACAGTTAGATCTTGATGCTTATTTTTGATAATGGTGAATTTTATTTGATAGTTTACCTCCTGTACACAACTACAGTGGTTTTTAAAGCAAACAATCAAGATGTGATTGACCTGCAGTGTTTCAGCATTAATTCAAGCTTTTCAGAAAAATTTGGAATTAGTGTTTTTTAGGAATTACAACCCCTTTTACACATCATTCCATATTTTCAGAGGGTCAAAAGTAATTGGATAATTCATGGACAAGCAGTTTCATGACCAGGCAAATCCTTTTTCCTTGTTTAGCTGATTCCAAGTGTTGAACTTGCTCTGTGCATCTTTTCATTTGAATTCTCAAAGTTAAGATTCAAGAGAAAGAGGTTTCCAGCACTGCACACATAGCTGCTATTTAAACCTCACAAGGACTGTCAGTCATTAATGGTAATTTACATTTGTTAGATAAGCATCATAATCTTTTTGAACATGAATAAAACGATAAGAAAAGACAAGAGAGTTTATCTATCTGCAATTCTTTATTATTTGATTATTGAATGGATATTGAGTGCATGTTGTCACTGTTTTAGATTAATCAGGATGACTGCAAATTATAAACATTACATCAGCCACACAAAAACAATGTTTTCCAGTATTTATAGGATTTTATAGGGACCGGTCATTATACAAAATCTACTGTATACATTGTAGAGTAGAATTGTTGTCTTTCAGATTCCACCAACTAATATTTAAGATTTGAAAGGACTTCATTTATTTCATTCATTGCATTTTCCCAGGAAAGTCTCTTGGAGACATTTCTAAACACCTGCCAGTCCACAGTAATCAGTTCAATTAGTTGTACATAACGATAAGTTATTCGAATGTGTCACCGCTTTGCCAAGTACTGGAAAAAACCCCAAACTGTCACCCTCAGATGAGAGCAAACTGATAATGATGCTCAGAAACAACACAAGACTGAGGGTACCAACAAGAATAAAGCCCTTGCTCCAAACTCAACACCTTTGATCTTGACTAAAATTTGGATCTGCCCAATTAATACGTCAAATGACTTCAGGAGAAAAGTTTAATTGTATGGTCAGACGAGACAAAGATTGAGCTATTTTGGCACAGTCACAAATACACATCAAAACTGATTTTGGAATCAATAAATTAGGCTAACAATAAACTTCTGAAACAGCCTTCCCAAAGCCCTGACCTCACCCTACTGAACATTTGTGGACTGTGCATAAAATCCATTCGTGCCAGGAACCCAACTAATTAAAATGAACTCTACCGATTCTGCCAAGAAGAGTGATCAAATATTAAACCACAATTATACAGAAGCTTGTTTATGGCTGCTAAAAGCATCTGGTTGAGGTGCAACTTGCTAAAGGACCAAATAGTAGTCGGGGTGTGTGTATGCGGATTGGAGAAAAATAAAAGTACTTTGAAACGTGGGCACCAAATTCTTGTTTTCTGACTCCAATGACTCCATCTGGGAAAATGAACAGTTCAAAGAAATCATTAAAAGCCCAGAATTATCATGACATTCATGTCCATGATGAGTGTGAATGATTTGTGACCACAAATGTATTTTATGTTGTAACATAAAACAGAAAAATGATTTGTTAAAGTAGTCCTCATCTTTAAAAACATATCCTTTTTAAAACAACTTTTATATTACATTCTGAAGCACTCTGCTGTTTTCCAAAAGTTTACGTGTGTTATACATTTTAGCATTTCATATTACGAGTATCAACAGTTGGTAAAAGAAAACCATAAGAATGTGATACGTGGTTTCTGAAACCTACTTAAAAAAATAGTCATTTTATAATAACCAGTATGGTACTGTGTATTGTTCAATGTTGTGCTTATTAAACAATGGTGTATTTTACATAAACATCAAAGTAAAAACAAATTTCATGATATGCAGAAGTCAAATGGATGAAGTGAAATGTTCCTTGAACATTAATTCATAGAGCACTCTGGACCAGACATGAATTCGCCTCAGTAAATAACACTGATTTATTCAGTTCTTGGTGATATTGTATTGTTATAGCAAACTTTAGATGCTGGCGTGGAGGAAAGAAGCATGTTCAGTCGATCTACAGGCAGAGTGTTGTGGGGGCTGTGAATTCAAGAATGGTCCTCTTTTTTAGAGGATTAATGGTGAGAGAGATCACTCACAACCCTGCAACACATGATGGGATATCAGTGGCCTGAATGCACTTTCATATTTCATTAACAGGCACCATAAAGATTAAGAAACTGAATGTCAGACTGTGATGTCTCTTTTTTAGCTGAATTAATCTATTTAAGAGCCTTTCATCTTCAACCAGATAGCAAAATAGGCAACTAGTAAGGAGAAAATGCTCTGATTGCTGTCTGCAAGGACATTTGCACTATAAGCAAAGTGAAAAATGATTAAAATATCCCAGGCTGCTGTAGCAGAGTCTGTAAAAGAATAAATAGTCATATTTGCTCTGTGCATCACTTGCTCTGCAGGAGTGTTTGCATTAAAACTAACTGGATTAACATGAATGGATGGATATGTTTAATTCTGAACTCAAAATTAAAACAAATCACATTTGAATTGAGTGACAGAGAAATTCATGTGGTTACAGAAGTAGCCAAGCCCAAAGTTTCTGCTGTTGTGTATGGAACTGTATATTATTAAACAGCACAATAAACTAATGCTGATCTCCCAAAGTCCATTAGGAGGTACTTGTTATTTCATATGTTTATTTTGTAATGTGACAATCATTTTAGAAATACAACTGCAGACACAACGGGGAGCAGAACAGGTGCAATGGCTACCACTGCTCAAGACACACAAAATGCACAGACACTCACAAACATCTATGTACCTGCGAGAAACCACAAGGACAGAATGCATGTAATTATTGCATGCTCAGTTTATTTGGACTTGTTCTCAATTTGAGGCACATCAATCTTTTCCCCGGTGATTAACTGCCAAATGCCACCTCTGTAGTTCTCATTTCCCAGTGCGTACAGGAGGGCATTGAAGGTGGGAGTAGTCTTAGCCAGGATAGGCGCGATCTGCAGAGACAGGACCCAAATATTATGTTCAATTAGATTCTTCTTAGCAGAAATATTAGGAAATAATTTGTGTTGTTTATTCATGTTTTGGACTCCACATGGCGCTTTGCATGTCTTCTGTAACAAAGGGCAGAATTCTTTAAATTCAAGGAACAAATGTTTTATATTAAATATGTACATTTGAACTACATGCAAAAACAAGCAGCTAAGCTAAGCTGTATTTCTTTAATGCATTACTAAGTGGAGTCAGAAAAACTTTGTGCCAAAGTATGTAATGATAGTTGTTACCATTCTGAGCTTAGGTGAGACAAGGTTTGCATTCTCCACAGCAGCATAGAAAGCCAGGATCCCATAGGGCCCCCAGCAGAACAGCATAGTCTTCAGAGGAGTGTTGGGGTTGAACTGTGGAGGGGAAACAATAGGTAGTGGAGGGAGGATTAATGTGCAAAGGAATGAAAAGTGGGAAAAAGAGAGGATAAGAACAAAAATGATTAGCAAACCACAAAGAGTGAAGGTGAGAAAAAGGCTTTGTGTCATGAGGTTGTCTGCTTGGAGGCAAGTCACATGCCCGGGTGAAAACGAGTTTGTGCTAAGATCATCAATGCTAAGCTACAAAACAAAAACACTGAGTGGGTGAATGAGAGGGCAGGTCTGTGTAATCCAAGGCTGAAAGCAGACATTATTCTGCACCATAGTTCACACATACAAAGCAGCACTGACAAATTTACATATAGTTTTCACAATTCCTACCTATAAGTAGCTTTAGTTTTCTTAACATCGTTTCACTGACACTATATTACCTTAAAAAAAAAGATTTTTGACCTCACAGAACTGAACACTTTTGCTTACTGTGCATACAAATGTCTATTTGTCACTTTTTGGTCATTTAATTGTATAGTAACTTTTTGGGTTACTGTGTCCATAGATTGAGTTTAGATTTACTCTGTTCACAGAGCTCCACAAATGTATGCTACACATAAGAAATGATGAAAAACTGGGGTTTATGTTTGATTTAAAAGTGGGATGAAAAACATATGATTTCATTGTGAAGCACTTTGTGATATTTATCTTGAAGGATGTTTTATAAATAAATATTTACTTACTTATTTAATAGGCTATTATTACACACTCAGTTTGTACTGCCTGGGAAACAGACCGTCCATAGGGAAACCAGACAGTGAGTCCTTAAAGACCCATTGTAAAAGGAAAGTCCGAACACTTTTTTTCTAAAAAATTTAATTTGATAGCCGGGGTCGAGATAAAAAAAAGTGTTAAATTTCAGTAAAACACATTTCTGTATGCACCAAAGCAGCTTTAAAACATTCTCCATAATGATTTCACACATTTCAAGCAGCACCCAACTAACTGGGCTACCATCACAACCAGCCGCCTCTTATAAAGACATATAAGTTCTTGTTTTGCTCCTGATTTGTGATATAGTAATCTTTTGAAAAGCAATCAGAGTACATTAGTGATTTTCAAATATTTTGTGAGCTTTCATTTTTTGTATGAAAGCAGGTTTAAACTTTAGGCTCTATGAGGACGATGTTGGCAGTGCAGTCTAGGTGAACTGCTACCAATTTGGTAGAATTGAATGAACTGACTTTCAAATGGGAACATTACATTAGCTAAACCTCTATAAACAATTTGTTTTTGAGGCCATTTTATCAAATGTGTGTTTGTGAAAGACAGTCCTACACTGAGTGTTAATGTTAGCTCAGTAAAATGAGCTTGCTTCTAGGTTCATGAGGTAAATAAAATAGTTTTGTTTATAGAGGATTGTTTAATTTATCCCCAGAGAAAGATGAAGACTCCAAAATGCTCGAAATAAAGTCAGACAAGAATAGACAAAATTCTCTGTGTTTAATGATACTTTATCAAAATAAAGCCATATGCACTGTAATGCTTTTGCTGGACATTAGCCTGATTTAAGCTTATAAAAATCCCATCCGTCCATCTATTTTCTGTATCACCCCTGACAGTGGGTGACACACAGAATACACACTAGGCAGGCTGCCAGACAAATTACAGGGCTAACACAGAGCCAGCCATTCATGCTCACATCCACACCTACATCAAATTTAGACTCCTCAATTAACTTAACATTCGTCTCTTTCGAGGAAATCAGAGTACCCAGAGAGAACCCACAAAAGCACAGGGAGAACATGTAAACACTGCACAGTACCACAAAGTCTCTATTATTAAAGCTAAAAAGACGGAAAAAATATTGCTGACTTAAACAGGCTGTACTTTAAATAACAGTAAATATACTAAGCTTACAAAAAACTAAATAAAATTGTCCCAACAGCTATAATGGAACTATAGCTAAGAAACTGTGATCTGTCTGAGGTGTGGAAGAGTACACAAAGTCACTGTCTGTTAAATCCTGATCAGGCACTTACTGCTGTTGTGCCTGGCAGATAAATCTGTGGCTCACAAACTACTGTTTTCTGTCTTTTTCTAATACAAACAAACCAAAAGAAAAAAAAACCCCTCAATGACATACGAGTCCACTTAAAGTCAAAATGTCCAAGTGTTCTAGCACCATGGTGAATCTGTATCGGGGATTCCCTACATACTTATATTTAATCATCTGTAAGTAGCTGAAAAGAAACACTGACATTTGCTTATGCTTGAACCTTTCCAGAAGGGATAATGATCAGCTCTGTAAAACTGATTAAAACATTTACAAGATGGAGTTTTCTTTTAGATAACCCCAAATTATTTGTGACCATTTTCTCTCCTTAATTTAGGTTGTGTCACATTCCTAGGCGTTGTTCTGCTTCCAAGTTTTAATGCAGACTTTCCCCCTTTTCTAATAATTTGACTGTAAACTGTTTGATTATTACATAATTACTGTTCTCTGGTAGAAATGGACCGATCCAAATATTAGTATCGGTATCGGTCAGATACTGACGTAAATTGGATCGGATATCGGAGAGAAATGAAAAATGTAATCGATCCATTAAATATATAAAAAAAGCACCTCACAAAACTTGCGACAAGGCATAACTTGGATCATTAACCGTGGCAGCAGTATGCCTCAGGTGATAGAGCGGCTGTGTGTATAGCCTACCAATCTGGCATTTCATCTCCGAGGAAGTTATCCCCGAGAGAAGTAAAGCAAGTGTGTAAGTTCATCTCTGAATGTTTGTAAAGCATTCCCGCGTTAAGCTTTACAGCCGATATATGGAGCGACTGTCTCTTCTCTCTCCCTCCCTCTCCTGCTGCTACTTCAAACATGAAGTCATGAAACTGATCAATGATCAGCTGATTGGCTTTTCTGTCACGAGTCCATCTCTCTTGCTTGTCTATCGCTCACTTCGCGCCAGAAAGAGGAAACCAGCGGCTTAACAACAGCAGCACGTTTAAGCTTGATAAGCTGTTGTTATTACTTTCTACACCAGGATCCTTTTTTACATAGCTGACGGCTGGTAACTGTGCAGGGGCGGATCTAGCAAAGTTTAGCCAAGGGGGCCGATAGGGCATGAACAGGGAAAGGGGGCACAAAGACATACTTTTCTTTCTTATTCTCATTTAAAATGTCTAGCTTTTAATAAATAATTATCTGAATCTTACAACCAAAGTTTTAATCTGATGTAAAATTTATAGAAGTCCATTACTGTACATAGTAACTATTAAGTCTAATATACCCTAGTAAGCTATAGTACTTTTTCCTTTGGGAAGGTACCATCTGTGCAGTCTGCAGTTCTGTTGAAGAAAGATGTTGAATCTATTTAATTATTCTTAAAAAAAAAATAGATTTCTGTGCATTTTTCCCCACACTGCATCAAATTAAAGTTGATTACATCAATTAAGCATCATGAGGTGGAGGGTGGGTGGTTCCCTATTTTTATTTTCTTTTTGCTGGGAGTTTTAGAGCCCTATTAGTTAGGTTGCTTACTCTTTAAAATACCAGAATAGGAAGGATGGAGAAGGTTTAAGTTTATTAGATTGATCAGTATTGCTGAACTATGAAATATTTTGGGTGCAGTGTATTTTTTGCATACAGGTATAACAGAATAGCTTTAGTGTTTGTTTGTTTTTAAACTTGAGTATGAACTTATACAAAAAGCAGCAAGATATTTAAAAAAACAGTTTTATTGATTAAAAAACACACTATATCAGATTCATATCGGTATCAGCAGATATCCAAATTTATGATATCGGTATTGGACATGAAAAAGTGGTATCGTGCCATCTCTATTCTCTGGTGGAGTACTGGGTGTATCTACTGGGCAGTTTGTGTTTGTAATCAAAGTGTCCCTCCAGCCAGCTCGGATGACTGTAAGTAATGAGCTTATGCAACACAAAGCGGGTCACCTGATTCAACCCCTCCAGAACTCCCCTATTGAACATTGTTCTTCTCACTGCACACCAGTACCCACATTCCCAGCTAAAGCCACTGATCTTCACCCTGTGGTAATGACCTACATATATCCCAGCGTAAATGCTCTTCATTCACACACTGTTTTGTGTCTCTGAATAAAGGCCAAATGAGGCTATTGTGCTTATGCTAGGTTGAGGAGAATCCCTCTGATTTCTTTCAGTGGGCAACTTCAAAGCATAGAGAGCCTTTACAAGGACTACATATTTTAGAGGATTTATGCATCTGTTCTTATAAATGTCAGATTCTTTGATTTTGGAGTAATTCCCAAAATTCAGTTAAACTTGTTTGGATTTGTTCTGTATGCGTTTCTTGCTACTCCAAAGTGAATCTGGATATCAGTGCAATCTACAACACCTTTCCCCCCAGCAAAAGACATCTTCTTCTAATCTTATGTTGCTAAAGTTTGTGCATAATTTAATTTACTGAACTTACTCTGGGGTTTCCTGTCTTCTTGAATTTCTGTGCAATGGATTGGTAAGAAGACATGACGACAAACACCTGGATACCCAAGTTGAAGATGCTCATTGGAATCAAGTAGGACACGTAGTTTCTATGGACAGAGACACACACACCAGGTTAAAAAAAGTGAAAATAACATATATTTATCTTGCAAGCACTGTGCAGAAATTATGTTTGTATATGGTACCTGTCTCCCTTGCTGTAGTCCAGTGTGCAGCAAGTCCTGAGGGGCTCGTAGTCGTACTCTCCCCAGCCAATGAGGGGCATGGCGGACCAGAAGGCAGTGAACAGCCACACAAACACAGCCAGAGTGATGGCACTGCTCCACTGCAGCTTTGTCCCTGGGAAGAACAATATTCTTTATGACTAGTCTAAACACCAGCAACACAATGAATGCATACTCAAGTAGGCTACTGATTTTGTTTCTGTTTTAAATGTCACACTGCTGCTAAGAAACAAATGTGCATTCTTAGCAAAACTAATATCTTAACTAGAGCTGCTTGTTTGCAACATTTATAACAGAGTTAACAACAGTGTAATAAACCCTGCACTAACTGTTCAAACCAAGGGACATTTGAGTTGAGTCATTTCCTCTTGCCCATGTACCCTGGTAATGATGTTTAAAAATAGGGTGTAGGACTTATTGTTAACACTCAAGCCTTCCAGGTTGCAGTTTTAGTACAGAGGTGTCAGCCTGTGTTATAGCAACTGTTCAGGTTGCTATTTATTTGCATATTCTCTCTTATTTTGTCTGTAGAAAATTTAAAGACAGCAGCGTACTTGGCTGATTTATGTGCACATTTGTGCAACATAGGAGAGGAAAAGTTGACTGCATTTGGTATCATCAGCCAGATATTGACTTACTGGTGCAGTACTGGTGATATCTGTCCCAGGCAACGGCAGCTACAAAGTGGATGCTGGCAAGAGCTGTCATGAAGCCCTGGAAACCATGAGTCTGGCATCCATCAGAGCCATAAGGCCAATACCTAAAGACAGAGGATGTATTCAAAGTTGACTGACACAAGAAACCCCTTAAGCACCAATTTTAGTAAAATACATAAACAAATCACTAGTATAACATTTAATCCATGAACTGGTGAACACTGAGAGCAACGTGTCTCATTTCCTGATTGCAGTTTGAATATGCTCTGTACTGACCCTCTTCACTGTACAGCCTTAATTGGACCACTCTACATCGATTATACAGCTCTGTACAGATGATTCGTCACAACAGGTGGCCAGCAGTAGCCTATTGTCACCGGCATTATTTTCTCATTACATTTCATCCCACCCACATGCGGATGGACCTCGATGTCCATTATGAAAGGGATGGTTACATCACTCACCTCAGAAAGCTGGAGAAAGCGGCGATCGTGGCGTTCATGGAGATGCCAATATCAGCCATCGCTAAACTGAATACTAGGAAATTGCTGGGAGTCCTCAGTTCTCTCACTTTGAGGAAAGCAAGCATTGTGACCGCATTTAGAAAGAAGCCCAGCAGACCTTTGGGGAAGGGGAACAAAAAACGCACACAATGCAAATCAGCGCGCACAGCGATGCTTGCTGCGAAATAGCTCACACCTCAGGCGAAAGAGAACACGCTCTAGACATGCGTCGCATTCATTTTTATTTTATTTTGTTTTGTTTTTAGACCATAAGTAAGCATTATTTTGCAAGTTTACAGAGAAACGGGTCCGTGTCAGTGATCGGGAGGAGACATGTCCTGGCGTAGGTTAATGGCAAACACAGCAGGCAAAGTCCTCGTAGTATTTGGCTGAATTCCAAGACATAACTTACCCTCCACAAGCAGACAAGATCCCAGGGAAAACACATCAAACTCGGAGAAGCCCTCCGGTAAAGGGTACGAAGAAACCATCCTGAAGCCTGGTTTGACACACCAAAGTGCAGCTGTCACAGACTCCTCTCGTTCCGCTTGTTTACGATGCCCCTCGGTGTGACCGAAGAGAGCCGGCTTTTAAAGGGGCATTTCACGTGAATGCTTGCAGTTTATTATGTAAAGCCTCTCTGTCGCCCCAATCCGCGCAGGAATGTCTTAATGAACGCGGAACGTAACCCTTAATGCGCATTTACGCGCCGCAACAATAAAGCCTTCTATTAATTGCACAACAAGCCTTTGTGTTGTGGTGTCCCGGTGAGGATGCAGCGGCTGCTGAAGTTAAACGACGAGACTCGGGTTTGACCGAGTCCACAGCCGTGTATATACACAGGCTTGCTTCATGGAGGCACAACAGGTGTTTGCAAAACAATGCCCCTGCCAATCAGAACCACACCTACATTCCCCATGCATCAGTGTTTAGACTTAAAACTGAAAAGCCTAAAAAGTACAACCGAAGCCATAATACTAAAAATACACAGTGATAAATGTCTGTGGGCATTTGCTGTTATCTGCATTCATACACATTATTCAAAATTAAGATTAAGATTAAGACTACCGTTTTCACACCAGTGCTTTGCAGCCTGTGTGTTCAATTCAGTAAAGCTATCTTAACCAATTATTTATTGGAAGCACTCTACAGCGGAGCCATGCCAGTGCTGCTGTTCTGTATCTCTGTTTATAATTTTATGTTCTTGTGTGCAAAGAATCAAAGATTTTGATCAACAGACTGACATCAAGTGGTTAAATCAGCTGTGCAAGGTGCCTAAAATGATAGAGGATAAAAACAAAAACTGGACCAGCATAAAAAACAAACAAACAATATAGCACACAGTGGGTTTGTGTGCTTCAAGACAAAAACTTGTGAACACTAACAGTCAAGTTCAGATTTTTCTTTATTGATCAACATTTGTGGAAATTACATGAAATCATGTCCCTAGACTTCTGTGGATTCCTCAGGTTTCAATATAGGGAGAGGGGACAGAGATCTCGCCAAGTCTCATAAGGATCAAGAATCTGGATAAATTCAGATGGTAATGTAAAAAAAACGTGCTACTTACTGAAAAAACTCATAATGAAGTCCAAATGTGCAAGAGGTGTTATTTGCAAATGGCACTTTCTAAAAACAAAGTCTGTGTAGCTATGTAATGTATTAGATATATAGATTCCTTTTTAATCCTTTCACAATTGAGGGTGTTTATACACTGCTTCTTTTGACGTTGATAATAGTGTATAATAAAGCAAATGTTTTTTGCACACTAAGTATGAGATTGCATCTTAAAGAATGTCTCTAGTTCATACATGTAAAGACGGCTTTACTGGCTTCTGTAAATGAGATTACTTGCCTGCCATACAATATGGAATATTTCTCCTTTCAGCAGAGGGGAACGTGATCGCTCTGGTTGCTTAACAACTTTCACAGCCACAGAACAGACCTCTGCAATTCTTAAACCATATGTAACCTGCGAATTGAAGAGATTTTAATTCAAAAGGTCTCAGAGGACAATGAACAAAGAAAAACACTATACTCATGGATGGATTCACAAATACTCTAAATTCTCACCCATATGCTTTTGCCCTGATTTGTGTGCATCCATTTAGAGTGTATTTATGTATTTTGTGTGTCCCATAATGAAA
Organism: Pundamilia nyererei; assembly: GCF_000239375.1. Taxonomy (NCBI): domain Eukaryota; kingdom Metazoa; phylum Chordata; class Actinopteri; order Cichliformes; family Cichlidae; genus Pundamilia; species Pundamilia nyererei. Next base: position 1,166,800 of record NW_005187550.1, on the reverse strand, counting down.
AATTATTTTTTATTTGATCTTATGCACACACTCTTTGTCTATCTATTTTCAATCTATAGGGTTTGTTGCTCTATCAAACCTTTAAAATCTAACTGCTCTGACCTGGCTATGACATAAAATGTGGATTAAATTTGAAAAGGATGGTTGCCAAACACTCTAAAGACTTGTAATGCTTAGTTTCCAGTGTGATGAAAGCTTAGGGAATGCAGGGAAGGTGCCAACCAATGTGTAGTATTTACCTACAATGGAAAACAATTGGAGGTATTTACCTACTAGTGTGGGAATGAGTCCAAATAGGTCACTGAGGTGAAATCTAAAGGCCAGGAGGAGTCTCTTTCACTCAAACTTCCTTGGAAACACAGTATTTTTCTTCTATTCTTTTATTATGTCAAATATGTTGGTACTACTTGGATCCATGTTGATAGTTAGTTTATATATATATAAAAGTAGCTACATTGATGACATCACTGATGTGAGGGAAGTGATATATTCTGATGCGAATTTGTAGGAATTTATTTACCTAAACATGCATTTGAAAACCCCCGTTTTTGCTTCAATTCGCTTGTAAATAGAAGCAATAAAAGATCTTTGTGCTAATTTTAATTCTCCAGGTGAAAAAGATGCATAAATAATAGAACTTTTAATGAGGACTTTCCCTGCGCACAGGTCCCGACGTAGGAGCCATAGGGTATGATATAGGGGCCACCTTGTGGCAAAACACGGTCCACTCCACTCCCAGATTAACAGTCACGGCAGGGCTCAAATAAACATGCTACATTTGAGGCAAAGAAAAAAAAGCAAACATCACAGTGGATTATGACCATTTCGGAAGTGTTTTTCTGTGGTAATAAATAGGGACGTCTCTGCGCAGCCTATCCGATTCCGGGATGCAATACGCATCCAGATGAAACGAACGCCAGCCTTTTCGCTAATCCTTGTCTATCCTTTTTTATCTCGGGACTCATAGTAGTCTGATCACTATGGGGCAGCGAAGCGGTGGGACAGCGCCGTACGGATGACATTCCTGTAAATGAAAGAGAAAAAAAAATAGTCTGATTGACTTCAGTGGGCGCAAAGCGGGCGCATGTAGGCAAATTGCGTATGCATAAAAGTTGGCCAAAATGTTCCTCGTCCTGCTGCTGGGGCTCTACGTGGCCACGGGTCAACTTTTTTCCCCAGTGAGCGCCTGCCCTTCGCAGTGCAGCTGCTTTTACCACAACCTGAGTGATGGATCAAAGGCGAGGTAAGTTGGATGCCCAAAGTGAAATGAATGTATCTTGTGTGGTATTTTTTTGTGTGTTTGTTTCTTTGTTTTGTTTTATTTGTTTTTTTGCACAGTGATGCATTTTGTCATCATATGAGGACAGATGTTTGCACAGAGGTGAACACGTGTACAACAGATAATTCAGGGAGTGCATGCCGCTCCAATTTTATTTAATGCAGGATTATCTTTCAAAGGCACTTTCAGGCTTTCATCTATGCTTTTTTGTGTTTTGGTAGGACGGGGAATAAGTTTAAAAAAAAATCATTATCCACATAACTTTTGCTGCTTGTGAACTTTTGAATACACATTTGTTGTCATTAATTGTCGATTTAGTTTAAAGTTTTAGTGATTCGTAAACTATGCACAAATGCAATTTGGGAAGTTAACACAAATATTTTCCGACTTTTAGGAGCGTGATTTGCAATGATCCCGATATATCTCTCGTGCCTGTCGGGTTTCCTGTTGACACCTCCAAGCTGCGGATTGAGAAGACGTCCATCCAGCGGATACCCAGCGAAGCCTTCAATTACCTCTCCAGTTTGGAATTCTTGTGGATGTCTTTTAACACGCTGTCCGCCTTGAACCCGGACAGTTTCCGGGGGCTTTATAACCTGGAAGAGCTTCGGCTGGACGGGAATGCCCTTACCGCCTTTCCTTGGGAATCTCTCATGGATATGCCCAGCCTCAGACTTCTCGATTTGCACAACAACCAGCTCACTTCCCTGCCCGCGGAGGCCACCACTTACATCAAGAACCTCACCTACTTGGATCTGTCCAGCAACAGTCTGGTGACCCTACCTGCAGAAGTGCTGTCCAATTGGCTGGCTGCAAAGCCTGCACAAGGGCCAGACAGCTCCAAGATGATACTCGGTGAGAGGCAGTGCTCATCCTGACATCAAGTCTCCCTTTAAATCCTTTAAAGTGCATTTTAGGTGCATTGTTTTCTTCTGAGCTTAATGAAAGTGTGCTAACGTTTTGCAAAGCAACTTTTTTTTTTAATTTTTAAAAAAAAAGCATCTTAAGCTTACATAAGCAATATATAATTTGACAACAACAGCTGTTTCTGGTGAGTAAAAACCTATTGTATAAAAAGTAACATTGGAAAAAAGTAACATTTTGTCTTTAATATGAAGGTAACAGTTTCAATATTAATTTCTGAAGCTCTTATAATATTTGATATTTCATCTTTAGATTCCATATTTAATAACTAATATTAACGGGCTGTATATTGACATCTATTACATGCTTTTAGAGTGTAACATAGCAGATTTAAGATGCTTTTGTTTAAAACATTATCTCTTATAATGGGTGGATTTAAGTTACATTTTATTAAAGAAAAGAAAAAAGAAAAACACAGTTCAAATTGTATATATATATAAAAATACACACAACTCTATGCACTCTGTTGGTGGAGGTGTTGTGATCAACAACTAGTCTTCTTATAATCTTCTTGTAGGGAGTGTGAAATGACAGCAAAGTTTGATCTTGATCTCTAGTCAATTTTCACCATCATCATCATCATCATCATCATCATCATCATCATCATCATCATCATCATCATCATCATTATCGTCATCATCACAATCATTGCCATAGTCATGGCCATGATGTAGTTTATGAATTAAATATTAATCCTCTTACAGGATTAACATCCCTACATCCACACCAACCATCTGTAGGCTGGTCTATCACTTCGTCCACAGCTGGACACTTGTCTTCCTCCTGTAGCCTCACTTGTACCCTTGCCCTTAGGTCTCCATGACAACCCCTGGGTGTGTGACTGCCGGCTCTATGACCTGGTCCAGTTCCAGAAGTCTCCGACTCTTTCAGTGGCTTTCATCGACACGAGACTTCGATGTTCAGCTCCGGAGAGTGTGTCGGGGGTCCTGTTCAGCGACGCAGAGCTTCGCCGCTGTCAGCTTCCACGTATCCACACAGCTGTGGCACGAGTAAGGAGCGCTGTTGGAAACAATGTGCTGCTCCGGTGTGGGACCATTGGCGTCCCCATCCCAGACTTGACATGGCGCAGGGCAGATGGACGAGCCCTCAATGGAACAGGTGAGTCAGCAGCTATTTGGATAGATGAGATAAGATGATTTTGTGTGCTCTGTATTGCTGCTGTTAATTAAATAGAGAGCCACGAGTGGAGTTAGTAAGTCTGAGTGACATCTATTGCCAACACAGTGAGTTACGCAACACTGATCATCAATGCAACATTGTGTAATCACCAGCTTGTTGTCTCTTTTCACATTTGTCAAAGGGGACGTCTCAGGTGTCAAATTACTTTATTTTTTTTAAATCGTTCTTCTGTTGTTATTTTATAACTGTGTTATTCCATCTCTGCCACTACAGTCCAGCAGGAAACCTCAAAGGAAGGAATCACCTGGTCAATCCTCAGTGTACCAGCAGTGTCCTACCGTGATTCAGGGAAATTCATCTGCAAGGCCACTAACTACGCAGGGAATGCAGAGGCTGTCATTTCCCTCGTTGTCTCCAACTCGCCAAAACCAGAGGGGAACCAAACCAACAATGACAAGAAGCCCAAAATCAAAAAACCAAACCAAATGGGCAAAGCTGCCTACCAGGAGAAACTGGTGGCCAGATATGTGGCTCCAACCTCTGCTCCTTCATCCTTGCCGGCCCTGGATCCTGGCCTCCTGCCTGGTGTTGGGCCTGATCCTGGACTATCCAGTTACAGCCTGACTGAAGGAGCCACCCCAGGGCCTGCCACCTCCCCCAACTCAGATGCACTGCTGGATCTGGAAAAGACTAATCTAAGTAACTTGGCAGCTAACGCCTCATCGTTACAGCAGGACCCGGACAGAGTGGTCCGCTCAGTAAAAGTTGTAGGGGACACAGACAATACAATTTCTCTAAACTGGAGAGCCCCTAAAGCCAAAAACACAACAGCATTTAGTGTGCTCTATGCAGTGTTTGGAGAGAGGGACATGAGAAAGATCAATGTTGGAGCTGGGCAGAACCGTGTAACCATCGATGGTTTGGTGCCCAGGACCAAGTACATTGCTTGTGTGTGTGTGAAGGGTCTGATCCCCAAGAAGGAGCAGTGTGTCATATTCTCCACTGATGAAGCAGCTAGTGCTACTGGTACCCAGAAGCTGATTAATGTTATTGTGATCACAGTGGCCTGTATCATTGCAGTCCCGCTCACTGTTATTGTATGCTGCGGGGCGCTGAAGAGACGCATTCAGAAGTACTGGGGAAAGAAATCAAAAGACATCCAAGATTCATATGTTACATTTGAAACACTCTCACCCGGCACAAAGGCCAAAGGGCTCGAGGGTGAGTATTTGAACAGATTGAATCCCGAGGAGTCCAACCGGCTGCTGTCAGCCCGCTCCAGCCTGGACTCCGAGGCCACAGCTAAAATAGAGGGACAGCCTAATGAGTACTTCTGCTGACGTCATGCTCCAGCTCCGGCTCCTGCTCCACGTCATCTTCCCCGCACTCACCCACACTCGCGTCACAGTCCAAACCCCAAAACTCGTTCACATGCCCACCGGCACCCTCATCCCCATCTCAACCCACATCCGTATCCCCAGCATTACCCATATTCTTCCCCTCAGCAGCATCCTGACGTCAGTCCCCCTCTAACGCGCTCCCATACACCCCCTCCCATCCCTCCTCGCTGGATAATGCCACCAACTCCACCGCCACAGAGAGCCAACTTCTATCAACGGACTTTTGCACGCTGCACAATAATGGAAATATCAGTTTAAAGAATTTGGGAAACTGCGTAGATCTGGAAAATTTCATGTTTCTTGCAGATGTAGTGAAACTCACTGGACTGTTACACGCATATTCATCCATTAATATTAAACTGCAAGCGCGCTCATGCTTTTATGTCTAAAAGAATGTTTTTTATCACTAAGCCTGTAAGAAGAAAACATGATGCATGAAGTGAAAGAGCACAGCAAACACTAAAGTTTTATTCCACCTCACGTGCACGGCCCAGCGAAGAAACCTCTCCAATCCAATTTAATTTAAAGGGAAGTCAATGGTAGACAATCCATTGTTTATATCATATATGTATGTGTATGATTTGTAAATACTTTATCAGATTATGTACACATATACATATGCAGTTAATTCTGTGCCTCTGTATATATCTGTCATATGTTCTGAGAGAAGATATACACATAGGCATGGTTCATTTCTCTGGTGAATGGAGAGAAGCTGGAGCTGGAGAGAAGTACTGAAGGACTGAACTATGACACAATGTAAATAGGGTGGAGATGGTGCAAAAAGGAAACGTTAAATCATTTATATTCCCCCAATGAGGCACATACTTAAAATCTTTCCATGTGACTATTTTGTGCCACCTAGAGGCATCATTACCCCATTAAAAGTAGATCTGTTCGTTCCAATGATACTTACCTATTTGAATATAGTCAAATAAACTTTTATACTGCATGTACTTGAGTGATATTGTGTGTTCTTATAACTCTACTTCACCTCACAATAATAATCAGTCTCCATACTTTGGTTCTGAGATACTATGGGTCTCTGTAATCTTCACTTACAAAGTTCATTAAAAAATATTTTGTTTATATATCTGCATATTTAATCTCTTGGACAATATCAAACTTTGAACTATTTGTAGTTTACTAATCAAAATATAGAGCTATCTAAAAGGCACAGTGGGTCAGACCTAGTGACACTAAGTGTTAATCGTGCGTGTCTTAAATGCCACTTCTTCCTGCACTGTACGTCAGGGATTAAGCTTAATAGGCTTCTCTGGTCTGCCGCACTCGGCATGTCTGGAGCACGAATGTAGCCCTCAAATTCAGGATCTTTTTTTTTTTGTGGACTATGGACATAATTTGTTACCTGCTTGTTATAGTTTTAATAAACATTCAGGCTTGGGAAACTTTTTCTCAGTGTTTACGCGGGTGCAGCTGTGTAGAAGACCGACATGGAAGGTAAGAACTGGTTTCAAGTAGTTCAGTTCTCCTGGTGATTTCTGTTTTATTTATATGTCTGTGGGTGTATACGAGTCAGTGATACAGAATATAGTTATAATACATAGTTATATAGTTATTTGCCTCCAGAAGGTAACATTTGTTTTTTGACGGATCCTAGCAGTCAGTCAGATATTACAATAAATAATAGCATCATCATATAAACTCTTTCTTTTAATCTTAGGTCATTAATATGTATGGAGGAGAGAGCATTTGGGGCTATACCACAAGACCTTCCACATGAGTTGACAAAAATACGAATTGAAAAGTCTCAGTTTACTGAAATACCCAGAGGGGCTTTCTCAAAAACGTTGACGTTGGAGAACTTGTGGTTGAACTTTAATGAAATCACACTGATAAACTCAAAGGGTCTGGAGGGTTTGAGGAACTTAACCGAGCTCCGTTTGCAAGGCAATAAGCTACGTTCAGTACCATGGACAGCATTCGAGGACACGCCGGCTCTCAAGATCCTGGATCTGAAGCACAACCAGCTGGACGTCCTACCGGAGCATGCGTTAAGGTTTTTGCCAGGTCTGACTTACTTAGACTTATCCTTCAATCGTCTTACGGTGATATCGAAGGAGGTCTTCCAAAACTGGCCTCTCTACCAAAAATTACAGAACATGGAGGAGCGGGAGGCGACAACATCTGGGCCAAACGTCGTCCTGGCACTCCACGACAACGCCTGGCTCTGCGATTGTCGCCTAAAGGGCTTCGTGGAGTTCATCAGGTCTCTGAGCCCTCCGATTATATTGATGAACTCCTACTTGACTTGCTCAGGGCCGGACTTTAGGGCGGGCAAGTTCTTCCATGAGATAGAGCTACAGGCATGCATGAAGCCTGAAGTCAGCACCTCATCAGCCAACATCAGCCTGCCACAGGGCGCCAACGTCACCCTGCGATGTATCGCCAAAGCAAGGCCTGACCCTTCAGTGTGGTGGACATATGGTCTGAAGATAATCAGAGGATTTCATGGTAAGAGTGTGGTGACCATAGTGTGTAATAAACTACAGCACATCTGATACTTAAACACACATTTCAATGGTGGCGCAGCAAACCTTTATTAAGATCAAGAGGATTAAAACTCAATGTATGCACATGGTGATGTAAGCACCACCAATCTCCCAATCTGCACAACACTGTCAGTGTTGATTAAGAGTCTACACTGCTGTCCATCTTGTTTGGCCACCTTGTAATTAAATAAACCGGCGTGTCATTAGACTTAACTTGCTGAGAGGAGTGCTTACTGCAGATCAATCAAAGAACATGCAAACTCATAATAACCACACTACTGCCCCCATTGCTGTCCCACCACTATTTCTGCTGCTGACATTCATCTGTCTTAGCTCATAAGAAATATTCTCAAACATTATAACAATACTGAGCCATGCAAGTATAATAACTACAGTCTACAATGTGAGATCACAGGAGAATAATTATGATTTTAAACCTTCGATTTTGTGGATGAAGCAAAACAAACCATCCTCTATTTTGACTTAAGAACAACAAAATTGTTCAAGTTGCAAAATTCTTGGGATTTGTTATAGATGGAAATATAGTGCAGGTTACAGTAAATTGAACTTTTTAGCTCCTATCAGGGTAATGATCACTTCATCTTAGGTTTGCACAATATATAATGAACATTAGTTGTTATTTTATGAGATTTTGTAGACTGAACAATTAACTGTTTAAAACAAAAAACAGACAATATGTATCTATGACTGTCTAATAAAGTACAGGACTCTTTAATTCTATGTATGTTTGTGGAAGATCAGTTGCAGGACACTTTTGTTTAGTCTTTTTATTTAATGTTATTTAATGTTATTTAATTTTTAAAAATATTTTACTCTGTAAGCTTGCTGTTCCCATAAAATAACAGCCCTAATGTCATCCCAGAATCTCAAGAAAGAGTGGATGATGACACCATCAGATCCCTCCTGGTGATCCCCTCTGTCCATGCAGCTGATCATGGTGTCTACACTTGCATCGCTGTCAACTTCATTGGAAACTCCTCCGTCAGCATCTTTCTAGAGGTGCGCTCTGCAGGAAGCTCCCAGTCTTCACTCCTCCCAGCTGTACCGCGGACTGGTGATGAAAATGTCTACATCGACATCCGCATCGCCAAGCAAACAATACGGGGTATCTCCATTGAGTGGTTCGCTGCCCTAGAACGTCCCACTGAAACCTGGTTCACGATCCACTTTGGTCGTGCAGATGCTGATAAAAAAGAAATAATCTACATTGGACCTGGGATTAATTCTTACTCCATCTCGGACCTGATGCCTGCAACTAAATATGAAATCTGTGTAACCCTCAAGAATCACGCACCACGCCCAGAACAGTGCATCATCTTTGTAACAGGAAGTGACATCACTGAGATGGAACAGAGGGAGAAGCTGATACATATAGTAGTGATAGTTTTAGCCATGGTGCTGGCAGTGCCTGTAGGCATGTATGCATGCACCACTGACACCAGGTTGGCCTGTTTGGATGGTATAATGGAGAGCTGGAAGAACCGAAGGAGAGACAGAGGCTCAGCAGGAGGCATGGAAAGGGAGAGGCAGGGTACCTTCGACAGTCTGCAGGCTGCCAGTGATGAGGGCCTGGTTAATAAAGGTTCCAGTGAAGACAGGAAGGTGAGGAGGAGGTCAGAGGACAGACTGAATAAGGCCAAAGCTGACCACAGCAGACTCACAGCTGAATTATATTAAAAAACCCTAAGTTAAAACAACAACAGAAAACATGGCAGTGACATTGTTATAGAACAATGTCTTACTTTCTATTTTTGGAATAAATAAGCTAGCTCTACTATAATGTGAAAAAGTCCTGAGCCACCCCTTATTTCTCGATATTTGGCTTGTTTTTTGAATGTTTTTTTTGTGTGTTAAGCCACCTAACACTGACCTGAATCAGACATGCATAATAAAGACACTTGTGCCTACACATAACAAACAACTTAGTAACAAACCTATTTTAAATTCTATCTTTAGGCACTTTGTTTTGAACAGCCTGTTGCAAAAACAGATCATTTCCCCCCATTTCTTTAGTCTATGAAAAAAGCCAAAGCTAACACAGTTGGATAGACATAAAAAATATGTTTGCTTCAACAAGGTGAGTTTCAAAGTGCTATTAGTTGAAAACGTCTAGGCATGCTGTGCAGTATATGCTTTAAAAGAAAAGAAAAGACCTGACACATGCCCTGAGTGAGGCATTGGGCCCCCTCTAGAAGAGTCGATGGATCAGCAGATCTAGAGCCCAGACCTCAAATTTTTGAAGAGAACAGAGAACAGAACAAAAGGCAGTCAACATCCAAAGAAGACTGCTAAATTAAATTACAAGAAAGCTTGTCTCATAGAGTTAAGGATGTGTTGAAAAGTATAGGTTTTTATTGACTTTAAAGCTTGTTAGAACTCTACAAACTCTGTTGTTGTCTTATATACTATAATTCTAAAAATTTGGGCACGTTTTAAAAGAATTGTTGCACTTTTTTCCCTTTATCATAGCAAAACATGCAGAAATGAGGAGTGGCTCAAGATCCAGTGCTGTTAGGCTTATATTACTACAATATTCAGGGGAATGATCATATTTTCTGCCTTGCTTTTAATCTCATCTCTTCCTCTGTTCTAGGCCGAGGAGGTTGTTGCAAAGATGTGAATGATGGCCGTTATGTCAAGGATTTGCACCAGGGTAGAGGCTGTGCTGAAGTTGATTTTTTTCAGACTGAAGTATAATGCATCTCTCTTGTTATCACAATGCAGCATTTTTAACTATCAGTAATAATTCATTTTATAAATATTTGAAACAGAAAAGAAAAAGCCTTTGCCATTGATTTCAATCAGAACGATATCAAATGACTTTCTAAAGAAGACTTTTTTCCAGCTTCTCCAATGATGGATATTAGCTTCTTTATCAACTATTATGTGTTAGCACTTAAGCATTATTCTATGGATTTACATGCGTGTTAATTTTTACCTCATTTTCTTCTTGTCATGTCAAAAGTGTAAGTTAGGATGGATTTTTAATTAGAAAAACAGATGGTTATTATATGAAAAAACCTCACACCTTGTAAATAGAAAATGTTCTAGTTACATTTTTTGTGTGGTAGTGCATATATACCTCAACATGTTTCATGTGTGCAGACTAAAGTGGTTGTTTTACTACATTTTCTATAAATTCTACAAAGGTTTTACATAAAGCAAGCACATATGCAGAATTAGTGTCAGTTACTATAGATTCTTACAAATACCCAGCAGAAAATATATTTTGCTTTAAAACATACTGTCTGTTGTCAGTGTCTGTTTAGCCCTTTTTATAGTTTTGCTAAAGCAGGATTATAAGGGGAAAATCTCAAAGTAGGGAGAGAACCTTACTTTTGAGTCTGGTTTTATGTAGTTTGCGGCTACCAGAAAACACAAGTTTATTTGAATCTCATTGTTTTATTATTTAAGTTGTGTGTTCCATATTTGAAGATAGGCATAGCCTTAAAGATCAAATTGCAAAAATTGCGCTTGATTGCATCTGAGTGAAATTCATTCATAGGATTAGGTTATGCAGAGAGGAAGTTTCCTTTTTGTGGATAATGTGCTGAAAGGCATTCAGTTTAGTTTTATTCATTGATTTCTTTAAATCCTATCTCAGTCACTGTACATGTACGTCACAGTTCCCGTTTTTTTTCTGTGTACACACGCAACACAGCAACGACGTATCACACATGATCTGCACTGACCAACCCGCACAGATGGCACATCAGATATCCTTTGGCCAATGGCATTGTTCATTTGACATAATACCCAAACACTGTCATCCTCTCCAATATCCCCTCCTGCCGTCACTTTATGATCAGATCACACAAACCCTCTCCCCCAACTCCATGTGTTGTCCCCTGTGACGCAAGAAGATCAGTTCATCTCTGACGGGGCTTGCATGTATTCACTTAAGATCAGGGTTTTAAATGACTGGCTGAGATTGGCAGCTCTCATTTTCTGGAGCACAGATACATCTGCTTTCTTTCTTGTTCTGATGTCTTTATATGATTTGTGGGTGGGGGATTGATGCTGCTTTTTGTTGTAATCCTTTTCCACTGCCCATGACACAATGCAATGTAGAATTCTATAAACACACAATTTCAGCTACTTCAGCACAGAACAGCACAAGATTTTATCTTATTTTTTCCCCACTTGCCCTAATGTTGCCTAAAGCAGTGCATTATTATTACTGACCTCCGCAGTAGCAACATAAATAAAAGAAACGTTAACCCTCTACACAAAAGCCTTTTTTTCTTTTTAGTAAGGAAAACTCACATTTTATTTACCTTTTAAAACTTTTGTTGCTGCAAACATATTGTGGGTGCTTTGAACCTTTCATGCTTTCTTTCACTCTAAAGCATCAATGCTCTTTGCAACTTTCCACTCTGTAATCCTCTGTCAAATAGCCCAGTAATCCTGGCTGCCTCTTACATGTCATAATGCATGATCATTTGGGCTTCTCCTCATATTCCCCCATTTCACTCCAGAGCATTAACAGCTTGCAACATTGGAAAAAAAACGGGGGGAAAAATGTGAGTTTGGACCCTCAAAAAACTTTAAACTTTAAGTGTCCTGACCTACAAAAAAAGTGAAACCGTTTTTGTATGTGGATTTTCTTTTATTATAGTTTTGTCTCCATCGTACTGGAAGCATAAGCACGTCAAATGTGTCAGGTGAGGCTGCAAAATGTTCAGTTTCAGTCACACACATCTTGCCGGTTCAAACTAGATCAGGGCAGATGGACTTTGCGTTTTAGGCCGCTATGCAATATTGTGCAAAGATGAACAAGTTGTTTTTTTGGATTAGAGAGGGTAATCTGCAAATTTCATGTTTTATGTAACTCTGAAATAGTGTGCATGTTTGCCTGATGTCTACACAAATACCCAGAGATTGGTTTAGTGTAACTTCATAATTAGTAGTGCTGACATTGACATTGAATCTGAGCAGAGCAAAAGGGCTTGTATCAGCATAATAAAGTATATTACATATTTGCTGAGTACAAATACTTTGTTACTGCACTTAAGTAGAATTTATCTGAGTAGTTTTTTAATGGAAACGTTTTTACTTTCAGCCCTACGTTTTAAACAAATATCTGCATTTTCTACTTCTAACATTTTAACTCGTTACTTTTGATTTAACATTTGAGGGGACTTATAATTTCATGTCATTGTGGGCCTTCAAACATCAAACCCATTTGAGCCTAAGCAGTAACACATTAAAGGCAATCCTGTGTATTAATCACCAGGAGATGCTGGGTAAAAAGAGATGAAAGATGCAAAAAAAACTGTGTGCCACAGTTTGGGGTTAAAGTGAGCCAGTGATTTTTAAAAAAAATGTTTGTTTTCTGGGGGTTTTGGTGTCAGAACGACTGCAGGTGTCCACAGGTAAGCTGTGGTAGCGGTACTTCAGCATCTAGCTAGCCCTACAGAAGAAGAGTGACCATAAAGGGAGTTATATTTCGTGGCAGGTAATTTCAAATGCAGCATTTCTACCAGCTTAACAAACATCAGCAAACATACAAATTGTTTGTGTGTGACATTATTAATTTTTATATTATGCAAAATAAAATGAGGTGGGCTGACTGTGTTACTTAAAGGTTGCATGAAAATAGTCTGCAGTTTAGTGCAGGATAAACTGGTTAGTTTCCTGTACTGTGATGGATTTAAAGTGTGTGTGACTGGTGCACAGTGAGTGTGGTGCTCATGGTCAAGTTAAGTTACATAAAGAGTACTAGAGATTAATATGAACTTTAGCTGATAATGCCTAGATTCATTCATCAAATTCTAGCTGCATACCAGCTGCATAGGGTGTAATATAAAGACAGCATAAACAGTGTACTGTCAGTGTAGACGATGGAAATGAGCCAGGACAACTCATGAAACACCTGCTCACATCTGGTTGAATTCAGTTGTGTACATCCTCAAAGAGCAGCAGGTCAGCTAATCACAGCCTGTACATTGAGAAAATCTACTGAAGCACTCAGAAATTATTGTGAGTTGTGATTCTTTTTCCTCATACTGAGCCGTTACAGCTGATTTTAGGGTTCCCCCACCTGCTGAATCCCACTTTAAACCCTGACTGTGTTCATTTGATCATCATGTGATTAACAGAAAATAGAGCTATTTTTTTATTTTTTTCCTTTTTTTTCCCTGCTCATGTTCAGCTTAACGGATTCAAGCAGAGTATGTTTATTAGAATTAATATTTAGACTGAAATAAAGTTTGTATTCATATCTACTAATTTAATTTAATTATTACATGAATAAGGCACGAGGTCCAGTTAGCTTTCCATAAAAACAGGTCTAGGAGTTACTTTCTAACTTTGAGTATATTTCTGAGGCAGTACTTTTTTTTACTTTTAATTGAGTATAGAAGTTGAATCAGTACTTCAACTTTTACTGGAGTATTTTTCAACACTACTGTCTGCACAGGATGTCTGTGCTTTTGCCACCTCTGCATATTTGCAGAACATCTGTTTTAATAAAAAAACAAAAAAACAAAAAACAAACAGCACATGTGTAATATTGTTGTGTAAGGCCTTCTTCAAGCATCTCATTTTAATTCCTGTTGTTCATATTTTCATCGTGCTCCAAGACTATTAGTGCTCGAACTATGGCAATATCACAACAAATGCTGCAACATGAACATTTGCAAAGTTGAGAATAGCATTTTGAAGTATTTTTAAACACCTTCTTTGTGTTTCACCTCAGGGACAGTAGTTTAAGCAGCTTCTACTGTTACCAGAAAGTGGCAGTAGAGTACGGTTTGCAAGCTCATTAAGACGGCATTTGTCTTAAATTAATGACATCAAAGCTGTGTTTAAGTTTGTGTCAGTGCCTTCAAGGCTACTTTGGACAGGCACACCCGGTAGTGATGATACATGTCACATTAACTATGTTGCCGTCTGGATGCCTGAACAGTTAATCAGCACGTTTATAAATACTTCAATAAGTGCCTTTTCAAATTTTACAGTTCATTGAAAAGTTAAATTTGCTGGTGAAGAAGGGGAAATACTCTACTCTAAAGTAACTCTAAATAATTGTAACCTAAATAAAGTAATCTCATCTTGCAAACTAACAAGTTAATAGAGCTGTATCTATAACATACAGCTTATAATTTGATAATATAGTTTAGGGAGAACTTTAATGTTGCTACGTGTGTTATTACTTTATTTAACTAAAACTGCCTTTATTTGGAAAAACGATGTGCTTTTATTAGTAGTAAATTCCCAAAATCTGCCACATAGAAAACAGAAGAACCCAGAAAATAAACATATGGCAGCTGCTACAAAACAGTGATCCAAACAGTACAGCACACCTGCAGAGTCGGATTAAAGGCCCTTCTTATGTGATCACTTGGTCTCCTTCACCTGGGCTGATCTTGTCATAGAGTTCAAGTGTCATGAAATCTCTTGTAAGGAGCTTGGATAGATCCTAAACAAACAGTCTCATTTGTTGAATTCTGAATGACTTCATTTCCAAAACCAGGTTTGCGTTCAGGAATTTTAAATTTGGTGTGTCACCACATAAATAAGGGGGATCTAATTGTTTCAGAGTCATACAAAAGCCAAAGGGTGTGAACTGAAAACATGGTTTGAATAATGACAAACATGCCAGGAATGTTTTTCTGTTTTAATAAAAATTGTGTTGTTGATTTACAAGGAGTGAAGCTCTTTGTTGTTTCAGTATATTTCAACACACACACACACACACACACACACACACACACACACACACACACACACACACACACACACACACACACACACACACA
>NW_005187550.1:1118783-1151740 GCF_000239375.1 Pundamilia nyererei | reverse complement strand
ACACACACACACACACACACACACACACACACACACACACACACACAAAGCACTGTTCATGTAGGTTATGAAAGCATCAGTCTACCGAACAATCCCACCTTCAGGTTCATTTGCTGGCTGCTCTGGAGCTTTTTATCATCACACAGGACTTAACGAAACTCTGTCTGATTGTCTGTCCTTTCTAAGTTCTTGAGATGGCCTCAGGTCTGAGAGTAAAAATAGAACCTTGATTAAATAGTGTTAATGATCTGACTTTCTCTTCTGCTCCAGCCTCATCTTGAGCTCTGAAACCAGCGCTTTGCTCACAGAGTCCTGCCTGGTCACCACTGCCTTCTTTAGAGGTTTGGGTGCCACGGTTGCTGAGACTGTGGGAATGACCCACTGCCTCTCCACCGGGAGGCAAAAAGCTGGTGGAGGTGCACAGGGTGGCGGTGGCGGTGGCCACTGTCTCAAAATCCTGCCAGCATTGTTGTTGTGGTTGACATTCTCCACGATTACCTCTGGTTCCCGCTCTTCCTCTTTAACCTTAAATTTCTGTTCGTTCCTTTCGGGTCTCTTTAAGGGGTTTTTAAAAAGCCAGGTGTGCTGTGTCTTCGGCCTTCTCTTCACACGGCGATTGGGCAGGATCCGGTTGGACTTTTTGTTGCGCATGAATGTTGCGGTGGAGATGAGGACTGTCACTATGATCATGAGACTAATGATACCAGCAAGCATACCTAGGATTTGCAAAGGCTTGTTTCTATTCTGCATTAAAAATGATCCCAAAGGCCCCCCTTTGAGTTGAGTCTGTAAAAGAGCACAGGGAGAATTCACATCCATGGGAGTGAAGTCATACTCTGTCACACAAAAATATGTCCTGTGTATGTTTTGTTGCACTTTGTGCGTTCATCATTTGGTAAAAGATGTGTTAAATAAGTCTTTAGTGCCATTATAATTTACACAGACATAAAGAAAAACAAAGTCGCTTATTTATTAAATGTAGTTTCCTTGATGGACGATTGATTTTGTTGCCTGCTTCACTAATTTTTATTAAATTAGTATTCTGCTCTTCTTATATTTTGTCAAGACAAGATCAGAGAGGTTGTCTGGGAAACTAGTGGAGACCATTCAGCATCAGAATCATAATCAGCTTTATTGACCAAGTATGTGCACACATACAACGAACTGGGCTCCGGCTATTTCTCTGAAAATGAGAATTTATGTGTGACCCAAACACAAACGTAAATAATTTGTTTAATTTGGTCGTAGCGTCATATTAAACCAGAAATACAGGTAAAACAAATTGTATAGGATCATTTATATTGTGCTCCTGTACTCTTTTACAGACACAGCCTTGTTCTGAAATAAAATCCTCTGGACACGGATTGCTACAAATTCTTGGTACCACATACTAATAACAATAGTATTGCTGTGCTGATGAGCTCAAGGCGAGCTTCCTTTATGGCACAGGCCTCCTTATAATCTTTCTGATCTTGCCCTGAGGTTGCACACGCGTCTTTTTCAAAGAGCTGCAGTACATAACAGTTGAAATGAAGACTGTCAGTGAAATGGCAAAGCTGACAATGGTCAAACAAATCCCAAACACTGTCCCTGGACGTTTCCTTAGGCCCATGAAGTATGAGAAAAATCTGGATTTGATCTGTAAACATGACAATTGCATTTGTGTGAGATTCAGTTTTGTATATCACTATACATTCTCAAATTAAAATATTATGGTATAGTACTTTGTATAGTGTTTCAAATTTGATGAATGTGCATAAAAATAATAATAAATTGTGGATCTTCTGTTTGATATCATGCTGTTAACATCGCAACTGTGCAGGATGATTTATACAATGTCGATGCATAAAAAACTGGTATCTTAGTGGGTTTATCGTGAAGGCCTCACATAGATTTCATTGTCATATTGCTGGTCTTTTGCTTTGTTTCAACTTACAGCTTCAGTGATGTCAATCTTGACGACGGCGGTGGTGGTGAGGGATGGATGGCCTCGGTCACGGGCCTGCACCACCAGCGACCAGGTGCAGTCTCTCTTCTTGGTGATGTTCTGAATGATGGCCATTGACTTGATGTAGGACTTCAGCATGATCTCGCCTGTGTCAGCGTTAATGTCAAAGATATTGTTTTCTGGCTCAGCTTTCATGATGGCATACTCGATAACGTTGTTGGGGACCTCTGCATCATCATCCACAGCCTGCAGACAGTAAGGGTACTGAAAATATTCACTTTTACCAAGTTTCATTTTGTTTAAAGAGAGCTGCATACCTCTATTTTCACTGGAGCTCCAATCACCATGGTCTTCTCAAGGAAGTTATCATAGAAAGCAGGAGAGTGGTCATTCAAGTCCAACACAGTCACAAAGACTTCAGCCAGGTTGTATTTCCCCTCTGTGTCCTCTGCCTTCACATAGAAGTTATACTTGGACCTGACCTCAGCATCCAGGCTTGCCCACGGCTGTGTGTAGATGATCCCAGAGTCAGGTTTGATCAGGAACCTGTGTACAGTGATGAGTCTTCTGTAAACTGACTTCTTTGGACAATGGATATCAAGACACCATGCACCATGAACATTTTATACGTATTTGTTATTGTAGATTATATGATACTTTCCCCCCTAAACAATTAGTCATCTGTTTTAAGCACTTGGATTGCACTTCTTGCTAAATCTTGGCACTGATTTTGTCACACAGACTGTGAGTTTTGGAGCTTTGAAATATAATTGTGATGTAGGCTGCTAATACCCCAACCTCAAATCTTTAGAGTGTCATTTAGGTCCAGAAAAAACCTACCTCATTTTTAAATGAGCTAACACAAAATCAATCTTATTACTTCTAGAAGCCAGATTGTTTTCGTCAGCTGGTCCTGTGACCTTATAAACGCATACATTTGGTGCATTATGAAGTGATTGTTATTCAATGGAATGATTTTGTGATTAAGAGTATAGAGCATGCAGCAACAGCAAGTCTTAGCATGGCTAGCTTAACGTTGTATAAAGACTGGAACTAGTTGAAGTCGTGCAGATGCTTTTCGGAGTCTTGTCTCACTGAAAGGTTGCCCTAATTTCTCGTAAAGCCAAAAATTTTCATTAAATTGAACGGACAAGATAAAACAAGTTTGAAAGGTGACTTCAGAGGTGTTAGTGAGCGAGGTCAAACTCTGGTTCTCAAACTCTCGGGGTAGGCTCAACTGATGGAGCACAGAACCACTCCTGATGAGGTGAGGACAACCAGGGGAAAAATATGAAATTGAAATAAGAAGAATACTTTTTGGGGGAAACAAACAAGCAGGATGCTGTTATGGAGACCTCATATTACTAAACTTCAACCTATAGTGCCAGATTTTCTTTAATCATGCGATGCTGGAGAGATAAGATACAGTAAAAGATACAGATTGTTTCACAAACTGACTTGTTTAGCTGTCCTACAAGGTTCCAGCACAAGTTAGTCAGAAGCAAAGAGCAGTCTATTTTCTCCTCCAATCCCATTAAAGGATTATCGCAGACCGAGGGCGGGCAGGCAAAAGGACTGTCTACTCTTGTGTACACTTAAGCGCTCAACCACAGAGTGTAAAACAGTGTAAAGTCTGCAATATGAACTGCTTTATTCTTTCAGATGCAGAGCCCAAGCATGTGGTCATGCATTGCTTCATAACCTTAAAATCAAAGCAGCAATTTCGAGAATAATCTGAGGTGACACAGTTTCAAAATCAGTTTGACTAAACAAGCACGCACTAAGCTAAATCTCTCTCCTCTGCTTATTTTGGAAATCCTTGTCCTTGATGCCTTGATGTGACATCACATATCTCTTCTAATTTATTGCTACAGAGGGGTGTAAAAATACTTTCCCCTTGCATTTGAACAACCAAAGTAGATGGTAACCTCATTCCTACCAGCATGTGCCTGTGGGTTTGTGTTGCAGCTGAACAGACAGTGAACATAAATATAAACCCAAAAAATAAAAGATCCCAATGGCAAGATGTGTCTGCATTTGAAGTGCGAGTAAATGCAAGTTGTGGATATACAGTACTCTGTAATATCAGAAAGAACTGTGCAGTCTTGGATCTGGAGAATGGATTTCTGCTGGGAAACTAATAAAAAGTGAAAAACACCAGTAAATCCTCTGGGCTACGGTGCTTAGGGGAAATAAAAAGAATCAAGTCGTGATATGAAAAACTAGTGTGCTCTTACATATCTGTCCAGCTTTCAGGCAGATGTGTTTTTGCTACAGTGTATGCTTACAGTGTAGTGCATTATTTGAAGAGATTTACTTTATTTGAGCTTCTTGACACAGTTGTACATTAGATATAATGTTTATTCTATAAAATTTGGTTTCACTACTGGAAAAAAACCCACATGTCAGGTGTTGATTACTATATTTTACTATAGTATAGTAAAATATATTCTTTTTTCTTTGTACTATAAACATTAAAAATATTCTTCTGTGATCACTATCCAAAGACTGATGAATAGACACAGTGAAGGCGACAAAGTTATTTAGTTATTCTCTGAACATTTAAGACATATATTCTAAAATCAAATTAATGCTGTTTCTACACCAATGCATGTGAATATGTGGAGGTCTTGTGGAGATGTTGCAGAGATGTTACATCTGAATATGTGAATTGAACAACAGCATTTAAAAGGACTCATTTTTACTGTGTCCTACTGGCAAAACATAAAGCTCATTTATTGCACTTACAGCTCAGCCCCTGATCCATAGATAGAGTACTTCACTTCACCCCAAGGTCCTGAGTCTGGGTCAAATGCCTGTAGACAGGTATCAATGAATCAATCAGTCAATACAATCTTTATTTGGAACATAAAGTAAAGACAAAATCAGCAAAAGCCATCATATTCACATGGGAAAAACAAAAACAAAATTCACGTTCACACAGATTCATGTTATTGTAATATGTTTATGCACTGAGTAATTATACTTTCATTAATTATTTGTCATTATTTAATAATTATTTAACTACTCTAGTATTGTAACAGTATTATTTTTAATATGTCATTAGATACAAATATCCATCCATCCATCTATCCGAGCAACCACAGGGCGAGAAGGAGGGTCCATGCAATTATCAATATTTAATGTACAACCTAATAGACATTTAGCACCCTGTCTCATCCATATAGTGCCGTGTAAGTGAATGACAGAGCTATGATAGATCATAGAGAATAAAATGTCATGTTTGGCTGTAGATTAAACACCTGAGTTCAACGCAAGTTTTACAGCAGTGAGTTTAATATGTTGCAGCACCTATCCTACACTAAACTGTCATTCAAGCACGGCCAATGACCAGTACTGTGTTGACTTGCCTTTTCTCTTTCCTCTTTCTTTTTAGTTTGCATCTGTTTTCATCATGAATGAAGAAAAATCTGCACTTTTGTGTTGTCTGCCAGCATGGACTCAGTAAACTGAATGAAAATGTGCTCAACTGGAACATGATGTTTCAGGGGTCAGCTATAAAAAGACAGATTTTTGATGTCATAGGAACATCATCATCATCATCGGCTAATCTTTGTGTCTGTAGCTGCTGGGATGCCTGTTCACTGTCTCTATGCGTCCAAGGTCAGTTGTTGGCTGCTCTTCTATCTGATTGAAATTGCCTGGGATCAAGGCAACAAACCCCTGTGGTGTTCACGCAAGGTCAGGATTTAATAATGAGCCTCCCTGTTGCTTTGAGCCCCTGTGGGGCTGACAGGAACAGACAAGGGCAAAAGACGATGTGAGCCAAGTATCAATCAAATCGTCATGTCCTTAAGTGTTCCTTTTACTTCAGTACATATTTTGATGCTGTAGAGGCATGTGCTGCTAAGCATCAGAGAAAAAAAACATGTCTGTGAATTTGGTGTTACACAACAAAATGAAAGTGATAGCCATCTGGCAGCTTACGTCGCCTAGCTTTTATCTACATGTTTTCACATATTATCCCAACCCTCCCCGCTCAAAAAGTCTACATTTAGGGGATTAATAGCCCTCTTGGGCATTTTGTTAAAATCAGCATTCCTCTTTAGCTCTGAGTGACGTACATTGGTGATGGCATGTATTTTTAGACAGGATGAAGGGACTGGCTCACCGTGACTGTGACCACATTGGAGCCACCGGGTGAATTTTCTGGAATTCTGGCAATGTAGTAATCTGAAGAGAATTTGGGAGCGTTGTCATTGGTGTCCAGGAGATGAATGACGATGTCCGCTGTAGCGCTGAATTTCTCTGGTGTGTCGATCTCAACCGCAAGGAGCTGAGGAAGAAAAAAATATTAGAAATATACATGCATTTTTCAAACCTAATTTTAATCTACTGTAGTGCATGTATATTTTGGCATGCTAGTGTAAATAATTTACCTTGTATGTTAGAAAGTGGTATTTCTCATAGTCCATGGCAGCAGAGTCTTCTACTAAGATTGTGACTTGGGCCTCGTTGAGTACAGTCTGAGGGACAACTCGCAGCATTCTTCCTGGTCCAATCAGTCTCAGGTTGAATTTAGCATTTGCACCCTGCAAAAGCAAAAACACATAATTATCATATCAGATCTATGCTTCATATGCATAAATCTGTTAATACATAATAATCTGCATTATTTTCAGAGCTAAAAAAAAGCAGGCATGTAGTAAAGTCTCTTATAAAAGTGATGAGTAGCAGCAATAATATTCTGGCTCACACATAAAGATACTGTCTGACGCTGCAACATTATTATCAGAAAATATATTTAGTGAAAATCAGTCATATGGCTCGTAAAGTACACAGAGCTGAAAACACAAAGGCACTTGCGTAAGCTGGCAAATGGCACAGAAAGCACCTTTTAATTGTGTTGGATTCCTTTCAAACTCATGCAATTTTAGAAGGATTGACTGTGATAATGGCAGGATTAAAGTCATTATGAGGACAGAAACACAGACTCTGTCCTGAACACTATGCTGTGCTATGATGCTATGATTGATGTTGACTAAACCAGTTACTCATTAGATAACATTATAATTATTACAGAAAACAAATGCTATTACAAAAAAACCAGTCATTGTTACTCTTGGCTGGCTAAGGCACCTTTGAAAGACAACCATGAGTGGTACGAGTGTTGAAAAATACCTGCAAAAAAGGAAAACTTGAAGCTTGTCATAGTCAGTGTAGAGAAAATAAGACAACAAAGGTGTTCACCTGATCAGAGTCATTGACGGTGATTTTCAGCCCCCGGAGGATCTCTCCCTCGGGTGGATGCTCATACATGGTCAACTCAAACGTGCTCTGTGGGCCGTCCTCTCCGTAGAAAGTAGGCGGATTGTTATTTAGGTCCACAACACGGATCACCACTGTGGTGACCTCATAGTCCATGAGTCTGCCTTCGGGACTTACTTCTGAAGCCTGAACAGATGGAGTAAAAGTCAAGGTATATTTATCACTCTTAGAATCAGAGACATGGGCCGATTGGGTATTTTATCTACCAATTTTACTACCATGTTTTCCCCCCTAATTTTCCTTGTAGATTCATTGAGCCACTGTTCGGCTAATCAATGCACTTTGATTAGGTCTATAAACATTTTTGTGTGGACACAAGCACTTGTAAATAAAGTCAGAAGTACAAAAAAATCCCAAAGTGTTTGTTTACATGCAAGTCATTAGAAAATAGCTGTCTGAGAAGATCAGGCTTTGATTTATAAAGCAGTTATTATATTAAAATAATATAGGAGAGAATGTATGCAAAACAGAGTTGGTGACTGAACAGCAACTTACCCTGACTTTAATGTTGAAGATTTCTCTCTTCAGATAAATGGGGAGAGTCAACAGGGTGATGCAACCACTTGTTTTATTGATACTAAAAACACCGTCATCACCTGGTGAAAAATATTAGATGGATGAACCTTTATATAAATATTTCTCCCTTCATTTTAAGATGATTGTAGCTTCCTTTGACAAAATGGCTCACCATCATCGAATGAATAACGGACTGGATTTGGGTTCCCCACATCACCATCTCGGGCCTCAACAGTGAATATTTCAGATCCCTAGAGAGAGAGTAAAGTAGAAAGATTTTGCATTTAATAAATTGGTGGTGGCATGCATCTATAAAAAATAGATCTTCAAAAGCCTCTTTTTGAACCACCATGTGTCTGGTGCAGTTAGTCACAACAAATCGCCAAAATCTAACCTTCTCCCTGTTTTCAAAGGCTCATTTAAATGTCACACTCCTAATTATTCTCATTTGGATGAAAGTCAGACTGTGTAAACTTGCTGTGATGAGCTACTGCTGTGACATTTTGCAATAGTGATAAAGCAGTGAAATGCCAGTAATTAAAGCTATGTGATGTGATGTGCCTTGGGTTTTGGGCTCTTTTGTTAGTTATTATTTATACTGCCAATATAAAACCTAATCATTCCACATGATGCCGCTTTATGACAGCAGTGTAACTAAGTTGTCCTAAACGAAAAAGAAAATGACAAAAATGTAGCCATTGTGCTAACTGCCACGTATTTCAACTCTAGACTAAAATCAGTGCATAAAATCACCGGGGGAACGTTTTCATACTCACTGGCACTGAGATTTCGTAAACATAGCCAAAGTAGGGAGTCCCAATGAAAGATGGCAGAGTGTCTTGAGCATCAATCACATTGATTGTCAGGGTAGCAGAGGAGGACATAAACTGCTCCTTCCCATTAAAGCTACCACCACCATCCTAGAACAAAAGTAATAACAGTTTAAATCTGCATTTTTAAATGTAAGTCTCCTAGATCAAGAAATTGCTAATTTACATGTTCCTCTGCTATAATCATGTTTCATGATTTTATGTTCATCTTTGAGTATAATACACCAAGCACCTTTGCAATAACAATGACAAAGTGTGTCTTTGCTTTCTCATAGTCCAGCATTTCTCCAGATTTGACACGAAGGACTCCACTGTGTCTGTCGATGGCAAACAGAGTGGACTGAGCACTCTGCAAAGAAAATGGAACAAATGCATGATTTTAAAAGCACACGCAGAAACACAAATAAGGGGTTACATGAGCAAAAGCCTGTCACTGGCTCTCTTAAAACCCTTTAACAAACACTCACATGAAAAGTGGTCAGGTGGCAGAATAAAACCATACAAAAGCTCCTTGAAATAAGCCAATTCCAATATCCAGTCTTTGCCCATCTGGATGTAAAGTACCCATATGCTCAAGGACATAGCAGGCAGGTGAAAGCTGTTGTGTCCAGATGTGGACTGCCTGTCTCCTACTTCCAAGCCAGCTGTTCTTTGTTCTTAATAGTCCAAAGTGCAAACTAACATGTCGCTGAGCCACCCCTCGCCGACACAAATGTAACTGCCATTTAATCCCCATCTTCATAACTACACCAACATATTCAGGCACAAATACACAGTAACACAGGAAAATATATGTAACCCCTGCTTAGTACAACTATACGTCATCAGTGTTGAAAGCAGATTATTGAAAAAACTTAGCGGTTTACAATTTTACCTAACAAGTAAAAGAGCCCCGGGAGGTGACACAAATCCCTTTGGGGTTGTGTAAGGAAGGGCGTGTGAGTGGGCAATATTTTCCCACTGCAAAGTGATACCTGTAGGTAGTAGGTGACCGAGCCCCCTGAGCCTGTGTCTCTGTCCACTGCCTCAACTTTGTAGATACTGCTTCCAGACTCTGTTGTCTACAATGTACAAGAAAGAAAAGGTAACATTTAGAGCTTAACAAGACCTTTTTCACTTGGAGAAACAGATACTGTTGTCTCGGCTTAACTTACTTCCAGTACATCAATGATCGCAGGCATGTTTTGGAATTCAGGCTTTTCATCATTTGCATCCATTACAAATATTGTCACTCTTTCCACAACCTAAAAGCAAGAACCGACAGTAGGATGAAACCACAAAGCATGTTGAAGTTTAGTATTTTGACTTTTTTTTTTAAAAGGAGCTAAAGATACCTTGCTTTGCCCATCAGTGATGCTGACAAGAACATCAATAGAGTCTTGTTTCTAAGTAAATAATAGTAGTAGGTTAATACAGCAACCAAGTTGTTATAAAAACACTGAATTGTCGATCTGTACATCTTTGTAAAGTTTACCTCTCTGTCCAGCTTTTCTACTAATGTAATGTTTCCAGATTTGGGGTCGACCCTGAAGTACTCTTTGGACCCTGGATCAAAGGAAAGGCCGTACCTCACCTCTTGGCCTTCAGGATCTGTGCCATTAAGACGATAAATTTGTGTACCTATAGAGAGATATCATTATTAAGAGTAAATATCCCCTCACAGAAACAAATTGTGGAAAGGTACACAGTTTCTAACCATTTACTATGAGGTGTACGTTTCTTTTGGTAACAACTGCTGTGGAACAAACCAGGCTGAAACACTAAGTACCATTTGGAGTATCCAGACTGATGCAAGGTGTAGAGGGACAGCTGCACTGCATTCGCAGCCAGCAAACTGTCCCTGACATCAACAGGTGGCAGCAGCAGATGAGCATGTTAGTGTGAGTGCATACACGCCACACAACATCTGTTCATCTATCAAAGACTACTTAACATCCTGGACTCTCACATATTGGCCACCACAACACACCATTTTGATGATTGGTTGTTCTACAGTCCTATTAGCTGTTCACACTAAATGTTCCCCAGTACAGAGGTCAGTCTCACCAACAGCAGTGTCCTCTGAGAGGCTGAACAAGGCCAGGTTTCCATTGTAACTGTAGGGTCCATTGTCGTAGAAATATGGAGCAAAATCTGCTTGTGCTGCCGGCAGACACATAAATCAGAGAAAAGAATATTTAAATGTCACAGGTTTATTTGGCATAATCTTTGAAAGAAGAAATTGTGCTCCCTGAACTATCGGTGAGTGGAGGCAATAAAGCACAACCTTAATCTATGACTGAATCAGTCTACTGAGTGTTTTGTACACATACTACTGATATGAATTTGTAATTTTAACTGGTTTTCTCTCTATAAATGCTAAAATGGCAGAAGAAATGCTATGTAAACTGTATACACAACCTCCTCTTTCTTTGCACTTTGTCTGGGATTAAAGGTGCATACATCAACCTCCTAAAATACTCTTTCTATACATAGACCTGCGATCTCTGCTGCTTTTACCTGTAATACGATTCCCGTTATTTAAAACAGTTTTAACCTACTATTGCATATCAGCTTTAAAACTAATTTCATAAAACAAGCAAATAATTTTGTGTATCTTAAAAAAATACTTATATTTCCATTTGGAAAACCCAGGACATAAATAAACTGAAAACTGAGCGGAGGTTCTTTATAACAGTGACAGAATTACAAAATTAATACATAAAATAGCCCAGAGTCTGAATATCATTCACAATCTGATCGCATTAGGATTAGTAAACAGTAAACAGACAAACAATAAGGTAAACTTACCAAAGCAGGCATGCACAAACACAAACAGTAGTAGCAAATGTGGTATCCTTACATGCTTCATCCTAAAGAATAAAGTCATGAAATCGCACCATGAAGACGGCTTCGTCAAGAGACCTCTACATGAGCTACACTTCTCAAGGTGTTCTCTGGCAACTGGAGAAGGCTAAACGCAGATGCTCACATACTAATCCAATGACACATCTTAAGAGCTGATTCAGGGCCCCCGTAGTCTCCAACTGGGCCTTAGCAACCAAAAGGCCAAAGGAGATGACTCTGTCTGCAAAAGCTGTACGTCTACAACTTTGCAGTAGATGTACAGCTATATTCTTCACATTTTCAACTTTTAATGTAAATTGTGTTATTACTAGCCAGAAATATACAGAAATCTGTTTTATTCTGATGTTGTCTAAATGATAATTCATAAAAGTGAAGTTATTATCGCACTTTTTACAATCACTGGTCACAGTGAAACATAACGATCAGGATGTTAATTTTGTTTTTTAGTTTTAAAGCTTTGATTTATGATCTGCTCTGAATGACCGCAGTCTCAGCTATGTAACCCCCCCCGTACTAAGTATAATGACCATTTTACATAAAATATTGTGACCAACTATGTTTGATGTAAATTCTATACTGTAACTGTAGTCAGTGATTTGTTTATATTGGACAAGGGTACCATCTGCCATGCAGACTTTACAACAATATGTTTCAGTAACATAAAAAACCCTCACTACCTATGCAAGTAGCTTTTATGTTGAACTTTTATAACTAAAAACATCACATGTAGTACTAAAGCGGGCTAATCTTCTTGATTGATAATCTCATTTTCCAGCAGGTGGAAATCTCCTGTAAACAAATGTTATATAATACTTAGCCAGAGGTCCTCTTTTTACCAAGGTAGTTATTTTTTTTTACAAATATTTACAAACAAAACATAAATGTTTCCAAATTTGATAGTTTTAAATTCATTTTTTCACTAATCCAAATAGTCAGTCAACATCACTTAAAGTGACTCAAATAATCTAATAATTCTTTCTCAGTTCTCTAGAGTGCAGTAATGTTTAAAAATCCAAGTAAAGACCTCAAACTCGCTGTCTCTATCCTGCTGAAAGAGGCCTAATATAATGTACGAGGGTGTACATGGTCTGCAATGGGGCTTAAGTAGGTGGTACATGTGAATGTAATGTCAACATGGATGGCAGGAGCCCAAATCATCACACTGTCTACTAGTTTACCTTATTCCTGGTGCCAGGTGTTCTCCAGGTAAGTGATTTACACACAGTGGGCAATCCACGTGATGTAAAGGAAAACATGATTTCTCAAACCAGGCCACCTTCTTCCATTATCGTGGCAAGTTCTCATGGTGAAGTGTCCATCGTTGATGCTTTTGGTGGTGGACAGGGGCCACTACAGGGGCCTCACTAGTCTGCAGGTATATATACACAAAAAACCGTATTGCACTGTGTATTCTGACACTTTTCTATCAGAACCAGCATGAAATTTTTTTGCATTTTGAATACAGTAGCTCATCTGTTGGATCGGACCACACAGCCCAGACTTCACATGGCTGCCCATGACCCTGTTGCTCTTTCACCACTGCAATAGATATTGACCACTGCAGACTAGGAACACCCTGCAAGAGATGTAGTTTTCAACATGGTCGGACCCAATCATCCAGCCATCAAACTCAAATCCTTACACTTGCCCATTTTTCCTGCTTGTAGCACATCAACTTTTAGGACAAAATGTTCTGTTGCTCCTTAATATGGGATGGAACAGTATCCCTAACAAGCGAAGAGATAGTCAGTGTTATGCCTGATGTGTGTTTATAGATAGCCTTTTATATCCACATTTCTATTGCATAGCTATCTACTATCTACTTTATAAGCTCAAATTGCAGACCAAAAAACAAGAAGGAAAAAAAATCCCATTTGTTTTTCATTGGCAGATGTTATATGTTTCTTCCCCACTTGGAAAAATAGGTCAAGTATACAAATGCATTGTTTAATTTCTATGCATACCATTAAAACACTTTGCATGAAAGAGGATTTACACACGTGAATAAAGCATTTCAGCATCCAGTCTCGTGCTGATATTAAATCTACTATATATAATCTGAGCTTTTGTCCTAGAACTTATAGTGGATAACATGTTCTAAGTGTGTGCGTAATTCACGAATGTTTTCACTCAGAAAAACACAACACACAGATGCAGAACATCAGGAGCATCAGTACAGTTTAATATCACTGACCTCTGACAGCAGTTAAATTCTCAGCATATATGATGAAAGCTTTCAGACTGGGCATGTAAATATCCAGCATTCAAAGAGATCAATCATTTTCATGCCTTTTGTAACTCTTACACAATATACTTACTGAAAATGGTCACATGTCAAGTTACTTCTGTGTTGGTACTTAGGGTCATGCCTCCAGCTTTAATTTTTGTAATACTGACGGATGGCATGCATTAAACCACTGTTCTCTAATCTGTACACATGTGATGCATGGAGCCTAACTCTGGTAATATAAACTACATCAGATGTAAATATGAAGCACAGTTAGCACTTACATTGTGGTTGTAAAAAAGCCCAACTGAGTTATGGCACGTAACATTATGTAGGTTCAAAAACAAGTACTTTATATGTGTGCTTATATTTAATAATAGTCATATGAATGCTATGAAGGTTTTTATATCTTCCCAATGATGAGTGTAAAAAGTATGGCTAAAAGTTCACTGTTTTATAGTTTCTAGTATTGTGATTTCAATTATTGTGACATATGTGATAAGCTTCTGATTGTTGGTGACAGACCATAAGGATGCCCAAAGGAATTTTAGGGCCATGCCTAATCACTAAGACTAAACCTGCCTCAGTGTAACCTGAACCATTTGTACTAGCTGCCAACAAATGACAATGATAAGCTTCCAGATGGGTCACATTTGTCATACCACATTTTTGAATGGGTTTGTGTTAACATAAAAGATTTAGCATCAAGATGAAACCATAAAAAAGATACATTTAAGGAATAAAGAGCAGCAGAAGACGAACATGTTGTATCACAAAACAATCAGGGAAGCAAACACAGCAAGAGAGTTCTTTCCAAAATAAAGGTCAAACATGGATTCAATCACTTATAGCTTCTGAATATGTGTAAAACACCTGCATGAAGAATCGTTCAAACCAAGTATTAAAAAGGGGAAGCTCTTCAAGTTTCATTATTTCTCCATAAAGTGTTACAGTTACACTGGATTTTTCCTTTCACATATTGCAGCTACTGTCTAGTGACAAAAAATAAACCCTAAATTATAAAATGCCAAATGAAAACACTGATTATTTATTTACACAAAAGAAAGTAAGCAAACTAAAACTGTAGCCGACTATTTTACAAAATTAAAATGATAGCTGAAGCATTTAAATACATTTTATTTCAGATTCCATGTAATGATGATCATATGACTGAATGTTTCTGCCATGAACATTTCAGCTTGTTGTACAGGATTAGAGTACATAGCTCATATTTAGAACACGTTTTTGGCCATTTATCAAGATGCGATGTTGACAGAGAGAGCTACATGTAGAATTAGTTTGGCTCTGTTTCTGTACATGTCTCTGAAACGTGAGAGTCTGGAAAAAGGACTAGTGAACATGTAGATATGTTTATCACTAAGACGAAGAATATTTTGGATTAATCTTGTTGGGTTTGAAAGAATCTCAAGCATACCAAAGATACACTCAAATCATATATTTTTATTCCCTGAAAACAAACTTGTGGGTTTATACGGTATCTGGAGAGCTTGATATGTTTAACATAAATTGATAAAATTCCAGTTAAAACAAGCTGCCCTTTCCCCCCTGCTTAAAAAAAATAAATGAAAGGAAAGTCATGTATTTACCTGGGCGGAAAAGGAGATTTACCAAAAATAGAAAGGGAAACTTTGAATAAACTGAACAGTACTTGTATCACTACAAGAGCACCTGTTCTCAAGCTCCCCACTTCAGCTTTGGCCCTTTGGATTATTATTGATAATCTCTAGTGTGGTTTGCCAAGGCCAAAGGTTTGCTTTCAGTCCTGGTCCACTCTAAAACTGGGTCATGCCTTTAATCTCTCCATCTACAGTATACTGTAGGTTAGCAGCCTTTCATTTTCATAAACTGCAGAATGAATACACGGCACATTTTTTTCTGCTGGAGTAACTGTGGACTAAAATGATCATTAGCATCTGCACAATAAGCAGTTTATATATAATCTATTAACATTTTATTTCCATATTATGGATGAGTCCTGACTACATTAAAAATAAATAAATAAAAGAATTTTTAAATTAAAATGAGGGTTTAGCAGTGAAAAAATATCTAGGAAAACAGCATCAGTAAAAAAAAAAAAAAGTAGTATTCACAACAGTATTAAACTAAAACCTAAAGTAATGTTAATATATGCAGAAAAATGCACAAAATATGGGTATGGTGTGCTTACCTAGTTTGTTGTTTTCAGGGAATGAAAGTATATGATTCTTTGGTATGCTTGAGATCCTTTTAAACCCAAAATGTTTAATGAGGATAACAATGCAATCTGACAAAAAAAAATCACAATGAATTAAACACTTTAAGCCCTGACAGGAGCCTACGGAGGAGTTCAAACTAAGCATTTGCTCTCTGATGCACTGCTCCATACTCTGCTTTTACTTTGCTGCCCCCAAGTGGTACAAATCAGATGGTAAACACTACATGTAAAAATAAACAGGTTTGTTTATTTGGCGTGCGTTTGCTTGGATACAGTTTAGAGACAAGACAAAACAAAAACAAAACAAAACACAAGCATCTATCTCAAACAGCGGGTCAACTGTAGTAGTGAGTATCCAGCTGTTATATACTTATACAACCACATCTGTAGATGTGTTCTGGACCTTTTTGCCAGCATACACGTAACAATAATAAGAATAGCAATGTTTACCAGCACCCCACAGACAATGTGAAAGTACATTGTACACAGTACTGCATTATGATTCCATGCAAGTTCTTTGAAAATCGACCGGCTCTGTGAAATTGAGGCAATACTAACTAAATACACACACCTGCTTTTGTGACATGCTTGAATAACAGGAAATAAATAGCTTATGAAAGCTACAGCATCTGCAAAAAGCCTTTTTTGCTGTGCTCTGTTGTTTCTTGCAGTGTAAAGGTCAGCACTGCTCTTCAAAGTAGCAAGATAGGATGCTAATAAAACGAGCTGCTTAACCTACCCTTACCAAATATAGCTATACAGTAATCAAACCAGTGCAGCAGGATATACACAGGAGTACATCTGCAAAGTCTCACCTGTAAGAAATGAATTATTTTACACTGCAACAATCGAAAGCAAAGAGTGCTTTCTCGTTTTTCTTTGTTTGAATTATTTTCTTGTGGCAGAAGAATAGGCTCAGCTCATTCATTGGGAGTGACTGGGACAAGGACAAGATTAGAAATGAATATATCACAGGGACAGTTCAGGTTGAGTGGTATGAAGACAAAGAGAAGGAATGCTGTGATGGTTTGGACATGTACAGAGAAGGGATAAAGGATACGTTGGACAAAGGATGTTAAAAATGGAGCTGCAAGGCAGGAGGAAATGAGGAAGACCACAGAGAAGATTCATGCATACTGAAGGAGGACATGAAGGAGACTGGTGTCACAGAGGAGGGTAAGATCGGGTGAAATGGTGGCAGATGATCCGGTGTGGTGAGCAGCTTAGTCATGTCATGACCACATTGACTGCAACTTAAAGACAAACATCAACAAAGTACATTTATTTATACATTCAATTTTTTAGGAGCTATTTCAGTACACAATAAGTTTTACTATAGCCCACTTTAGCATGAATGATTCGCGCAGCGCCACGAGGCTTTACCTCTGACAGGAGGTTATTTTAATAGGAAAGGTTCGTTGGAATCACGTGACCTTGCCAACCAACACAGGCTGTCCGGGCGAGAGTTAGGGGTGCTGTGAAGCGTGGCCAGCTCGCTCTTCGTGTCGTGGTGTCCAGCACGAGAGAAAAGTTGGAGAAAAAGTTTTGTAAGAGGCAATACTACGCTTTAACTAGATTTAGGCAACACCGTGCTTAATTACTTTTATGCCGTTTATCGTTTCCTCTCTTTTTGCTTTACTTTTTTAAATCAGTCAGATTTAATTTTAAAAAAGGATATATATACATATGCTTTCGCACTGGTCACTCTTTTTAGTCTTCGTATATCAATGTTAATGTACGAAGCCTCTGTGCTACATCTGGTGGAGGAGAGCAGCCCGAAACCGGGGATAGTACAATGAAGCCGTGCGTCCATCTCCGAGACAAAGCAGCAGGATGCTACGAAAGGACGGTATTTCTCACTAATCAGGGACATTTCACTTGAACTCACCAAGAGGCCAAACAAAGGTTTGTAAGACACACCATCTGAACATCCCCGCTTCTCATTTTAGTGGCTGCAAATCGCGAAATGGTTAAACAGCGCATATGCAGAGCCGTCGAATCGCACGGGCTTGTAAACATCCTCTTCCTTTTGCTAAAAAGGATGTTGAATTGAGTTTGCTAACCTATTGTTTCAACCTCAAATGCGCGGTTTGTTTTCTGTGATAACAGCAGAAATATGCTGCAATATGCTGCATTTCCGTTTAACCCACTTTCCATTACACATATCAATTTCTTATTTAAATAAATCGAATATATGAAGGAATAATGCTTTGATTCCTGCTCATTATATACTGTATTAATACTGTGCAGAAGTATGCAGTAGTCTGTATTTATTCTGGATCAGTAGATGGTACAAATTACACTGAATTAAAATCCCCCTCCCCCATGAACGACTGCCAGTGCCATAGTGTTGAGCACACCACACATCGAGGGGTGCAAGTGTGAAACAGTGAAATTAAAGTCAGTCAGTTACATAGAAATAATAACACCTGTGCAAACTATAATGGCTCTCAGTATTTGCCTATAGCACCTTATTGTTTACACTTGCACTCCTGCAGGAACAGCAAATCTTTCAGTGAGACTTTTTGGCTTTTAACATCTCCATGAGATGCTGCTCGGAGGCTTTGAAGGCAGCCATTAATGTAATTTGTAGTGAGATGATAAACAGAGTGATGTGTGTTTCTGCCTGAGCAGATAGTCAGATTTGCCAAACGCTCCAGTGACTCTTGAATATGTAAAAGTGCTCATCTCAAGCGCTTCAGCCTGACAGTTTGACGGCTTTGCCGTATTAAACTAAGATAATTGGGGGATATTTACTCACGGAGCACACAATCATTTCACAAACTACTTGAAAATTGTATTTTTTCCTTTAATTATATGCTTTGTAGAAATTATTCACTCTCCTGACAGGACCAAATGGCATGTGCGTGTGTGTCTACATTTCTTTCTCAGCAACACGGAAACGGCATTATTCAGAGTTAAGAAATTTGTTGTGCTGAATGATTTCAATTAAAATTCATTGTCAATATGGTTAACTTGTTTTCAGAGGAGCACTATGACACCAGTGTGGTATGTCTTCCTAACTGGTTTTCCTTGTTATCCATGCCAGCACAGCTCAATATTCCCAAAGCATGGAAGGATTACTACCTTAGCTAATGACACTGAATAGAATTGGAAAATATCATGCTCCGACTTACCCAGCTGTCTATGCTGATAAATTTTAAAAAAAATATTGAGAGTTAGAATTGAAGATTACTGAACTGAAAACCTGCTGAGGCTTGTGTCTTAAAGGTTACTCCGCGGCATGGGAAAGCTTTTGGTTTCTACGAATGACATGCTGGTGATAAGATGATGATAAGATGACCCAATTCATCAACAGAGACAGTTATAATATGTGTAAAGCTCTACTCAGTTTCCCACGATGTCTTGTATTTGGCTTAATGCTGAATTAAGTGTTAAAGGACTACTTTGCAGTCAGACTGTTTTAGCCCCTGTACCTCCTGTTTTTGTCCCCCCCCCCCCTTTTTTTTTTTAGCCTTTATTTGACACTTGCAGAGTGAGACAGATTTGAACCCAGGCCTCGGCTGTAGGTCTCTGTTGCCTGTTCCAACATTTGTCTTTTAACTTATGCCATTCTCCAATCCTGGTGAAAACCAATAGTGTCATTTTCTGTTGCTCTAAGAAATAAGACAAACAAATTTGGAAAAGCTGTTGCTGTTGCACAAGCACCTCAATATAGTTGAAATGTCAGAGCAGCACAAATGCAACCACATATTGGTTAGAGATTAAAAATAGACTGGTTATGTTTCGGTTTGTCTTTAAGCACTAAGGAAGCTCTGTGACAAATACCACAAGAACTAAGATCCTATTTTTATTTGTCTTTTTTTTTCTTTCTTTAGAATGAAGCCTCTGCATGACAAGCTATGACCCAAAGAACAGCACTGTAGAGCTCACATTGCAAAGGGAAGACTTAAGAATGAAGACCAAGTATGCAATCGTCTTTATCTGTATTGTGGCCCTGGTCATCATTGAAAAGGAAAGCAACATCCTCTCTAGGTAAGAGTATGGAGAAGAGTGTGTAATAATCTGCTAAATTTTATATTATATTTGTGCAAATCTGAGGAAAGCTAAAGGGATCTTGTACTTTTTGGGAGGTGTGTTTCCTTTCTTACCAATAAAAATACATATTAAGACCCAGCAGTCTACCTTAGCTTAGCTTGCCTTGATGTAAAGACTTCAGATGTGGCGTTGCCCTGCCCAGATGTGCTTGCCAAGATGTTTCTATGCTTCAGATGAATGCACCTTCTTGATTTAACAATCATAAGAACAATAATCTTAACCCTAAAGCAGCATAAAGCCGGGGAGGATATAATTCTCAGGTGTGAGTTGTCTCACAGGGAGAGTTTCAAGCCTTTATCATATTAAGCTTTTGTTTCCATGCTGAAGGTTTTTTTGAGAAAACTGTGTTAAGATAATTATGAAAAGATAGATAAGATAGATAAGAAACCCTATCTAAAAAAGATAAAATGGTACAGTGTCAAGATGTGTAGAGAGTAAGGAGCCAAAAGCAGGACTCAAGGTTGTCAAAATAAAAAAAATGAAACATTTTTTAGGTCAAAGGGAAGAAAACTGAATTCAAACAGGGATCACGCCAGAGTAGATGCAGGGACACTTTCAGCTGGATCTGAGGCTTGCCAAGAAAATGTATTAGCCACTTCACTGTGAAGGCACAGTGAAGTGGACAAATAGACAGAAATATAAAGATATACAGCGCTTAAGATATACACCGTAAGCGCTGGTAGGCCAGAGGAGGCAGACTTGAGGACAAGACACTGCTGAACATAATTAACTCAGATTGAATGTCGTGATGCATGCTCAATCATCCAGGTAAGTAAATTCCAAAAGGTTGAGTCTGTTCATCTGGACGTAGCGTTTTCAGTGGGAGAAACGTTTTGGCACTCATCCAAGTGACTTCTTTAGTCTCAGCGGACTGCAGGTTTCCCCAACCTTATAAACAATATGTTTGCACAATGACTGAAACCAGCACCACTGACGAACAGTGGGCTGTGAGGTTAGTTCATTGATCATTAATATGCAAACTGTCATGACCATTGATCAACAACCCCATTGATCAGTGGCCATTGATCAATGGCCATGAGTACCATTCACAGATAGTTGGGGAATGGCTGCAATCACAGCATTGTAAGATGGTGAAAGATCTATCCTTAGGCCGCCTCCTCGATTCAGAGATGGTCTTCTCTGAATCGGTCATCTATGAATCAAGTTGGGGGCTAAAGGGTAGATCTTTAGGTAGGTTTGCTTGGTTTAGCAGTTGTAAATATTTTGTGTTATTGTACTGTTGTGTGTTTTAGTCATGTTTTTGTGAAGGAAATTTATAATTTCTTTTGTTTTAATTTGTTATGTACTTTTATTTTGAAAGGACTGGGTTGTAGTTGTACCATGCTTTGGAAGGTGGCCTCATGTGTCAGTGTCACTGATAACTGATCGGGGTTCTGCCTTCCTGTAGGCTATATACAGATATATATCTTTTTACCTTATAAAAATCCTCTGTGCCTCAAAAGTGCTTTCACCCTTGCTGGTTGTTTTAGTTATAACTCAGACATAAATGCAACTATCAGCTAAATAAAATATATAAAAAAAAGAATAAAATGTAACACCTTATGGTTTGCCAATGGATATTTTATAATGAAGTCTATTTATCTTGTCAGGGTCTCTGACAGATTGATCCAGAGGCAGATTCCGCAGCAGCAGGATTTCAGCAACATAACACAAAAGGGCTCCCTGATGGCACTCAAAATGCTGCTGTCGCGACTCTCTGGTACAAAGAGGGATAACTCAAATTTCTCAGAGGAAGAAGAGGAGGAAGAACTGGATGATTCGGGGACATACAGCTACGCCGGTGGCCGTAAGCACGTATTACTCTTGGCCACCACACGGACAGGTTCCTCATTTGTGGGGGAATTTTTTAACCAGCACGGGGAGAACATGTTCTATCTGTTTGAGCCACTGTGGCATGTCGAGCGCATGCTGACCCCGGCTGCAGAGGCAAACAATGGGACAGTGTTGTCGGGAATTTACCGAGATGTACTCCAGAGGCTTTTCCTGTGTGATTTCTCACCTCTTGAGAAGTTCATCTCTCCCCCACCTCAGGACCATGTCACCCCATCTCTTTTCCGCAGAGAGTCTAGTTTATCACTCTGTGAAGAACGGGTCTGCAGTCCTGTAATCAGAGATGTTTTTGAGAGGTATTGTATAAGTTACAAATCCCTGTGCTGCTAATCAAGCCTGTAATCTTTATTTATGCAGCTGCAAAAGGAAGGCCTGATGGTCATGACACTACTTTAACACTAAGCTATTGTCTGTGTGCCTTATTAATAATATTCCCAATGTTCTTCTGCATGACAACAGAGAAAAAATATTAATTTAGTATATGCATGAAATATTAATATTCCCACTATTCAGTTTTGTAAAATGCTTTTTATCATTTAAAAACGTTATGGTCTTGTTTTAGGTATCACTGTAAGAGTCGTCGCTGTGGGCCACTGAACCTAACTCTTGCATCTGAATCCTGCCTTTCCAAACAACACCATGCCATTAAGACTGTTCGTGTGCATCAGCTGGACACACTGCAGCCTTTGGTAGAGGACCCTCGCTTGGATATCAAAGTTATCCAGCTAGTTCGAGATCCAAGAGCTATCTTGGCATCGCGCATGGTGGCGTTCTCTTCAAAATATCACACGTGGAAGGCCTGGGCGCAGAACGGCCAGGTGCCCGAAGATGATGAGGAGGTGAAGAGGCTCAAAGGAAACTGTGATCACATTAGGATGTCTGCAGAGGTTGGACTGAGCCAACCTCACTGGCTCAGGAACCGCTACATGCTGGTCCGCTATGAGGATATCGCCCTCTACCCTATGCAAAAGGCAGAGGAGATGTACAAGTTTGCAGGGATACCATTTAGTTCCCTGGCCAGGGAGTGGATACTGAGGAACACCCAGACCACACAGAAAGCCAGCGGGATTTACTCCACTCAGAAGAACTCATCAGAGCAGGCAGAGAAATGGAGATTTACAATTCCCTTTACATTGGCTCAGGTAGTTCAGAGAGTGTGTGGACCCACCATGAAGCTGTTCGGGTACAGATTTGTGAATGATGAAATGACACTGACCAACAAGTCCATTAGTTTGCTTGAGGATAGATTATTTAATTAATCAGGAGGTCAACATACAGCTGTGAAACTGCACAATACTGCATGGCATGCAGTGCATGTGAGCCAGCAGAAGCCATTACTGTTCAGATCAAAACTGTTAAACAAAGGTGCCATAAAAATACAAACAAAGGTGCCTCACATACAGTAAGATGCTCGCCAATGATGTGCCTCATTGAAATAATGAAAAACTACTTGATAAAGGGAAGTATTTATTTGCATACTGTGTTCACTGAGTAGCCTGAAGATTAAACTTTGTTTCATTCTCTTTATTTCATTTAGAAATGAAACAAGCATTGATATCAAGGCCAAATGTGACAGATTATTGTGTAGGATTTTTGTTAAATCTTCATGGTTGAATTTCATGTTACAAACTTAAAGTGAAAGTTATGTGCATATGTTATCTAAGGGAAATTTTGTCTTAGAGGATCCTAAGACCTTTTCTTAATAACACCCAGTTTGGCTGGTTTCATGTTTTTATACATCAGCATTAGTCTAGGCATTTGCTAGAGTTATGTTCGAGTAGACATGATGTGCTGTGATAGAGTTTTACAAATCTTACTCAGGAAAAGTATGTTGTGTCTCGATGACAAGCATTGATATTTTCTCAACAGTGTGCCGTGTAAGAGAATAGGTTCTTCTTTTGAAAACTCTGAGATTAGAGAAGATAAATTAAGATTTATTTATCAATTTAAAGATGATATATGAGAAGTAGTAACACTCATATATCTATATGAAATATCTACTCAACTATTTTTTTTTTGTTTTGTTTTTTTTTAAATTTCTAGCCAGCAGCCTTAACTGCATCTGTATTAAAGTATTTCTCACTTCTCTAAACGTCCAAGTAGGTTTTGTTTAATTTTGTTGCTTGCGTGAGAGCTGATCTGTTCTTATGTTGGTCATTAAATGTAAGGTTTTTTTGTTTTCTTTTAAATCACACAACAACTCAAAGTAATAAAATCACCCAAAAATATTAAGACCTGCAGAATCCACCCTGTAAAGATGTGTTGTGTTTTGATATGACCTGTGTAGGTTCACTCACTGGCCAATTCATTTGGTACACTTGTTCAGCTGCTTGTTAACACAAATATCTAATCGACCATTCACATGGCAGCAACTTGATGCATTTAGTTATGTATGCTGAAGTTCAAATTGAGCATCTGAATGGGGAAGAACGGTGATTTAAGTGACTTTCATGCTGTTGGTGCCGATATGCTGGTCTAAGTATTTCAGAAACTGATCTGGGATTTTTCCAATAACCATCTCTAGGGTTGAGGGGAAATGATCTGAAAAAGAGAAAATATCCAGTAAGCTGCAGTTCTCTGGAAGAAAATTCCTTGTTGATGCCAGAGGCCAGAGGGGAATGGCTGACAGGCAGATAGGAAAGCAGTAGTAACTCAAACACTCATTGAAGCCAAGCTATGCAGAAGAGCATGTGGAAAACCCATCGAATCTTTAAGCAGATGGGTCAAAACAGTGGAAAACCACATCTGATGCCAATCCTGTCAGCTACAAACAGGAAACTCGGGCTATGGGGCAAAAAATATTTTAAAATGATGTTATCTGATCTTATGAATCTAAATTTGTGCTGTGACATTTGGGTGGTAGGGTCAGAATTTGGCATAAACAACCTGAAAGCATAAATTCATTCTGCCTCATGTCAATGGGTCAGCCTGGTGGTGGCAGTTTAATGGTGTGGGGGATAGTGTTTTAGCATGCTTTAGACCTGTTAGTACCAGCTGAGTATTGTTTAAACACCACAGGCTTCCTTGAATATTGTTGCTGATCACGAGCATTATTGATAACCATCTTCCATGTGTCCATCCTCTGATGGCTGTTTCCAGCACAGAAGGACCATGTAATAAAGTTCAAATCATCTTAAAACTGGTTTCTTTAACATGTCACTGTCCTCAAATGGCTTCTAAAGCCACCAGATTTCAATCCACTGCTTTTGGTATGCTGTGGAATGTGAGAGTCACATCACAGATGTGAAATCTGCAACAACTATGAGATGCTATCAGTGCAATATGAATCATAATTTCTGAGGAATGCTTTCAGCATCCGGTTGAATCTATAACACATTGAACTAAAGCAGTTTCAAGTAGAGCTGTGCGATATGACCAAAATCTCATATCCCAATATAAGAATTCTATCGTCCCAATAACGATATAAATCACAAAAATGTAACATTTTCTGTAAATTCTGTGACTCTCGGGCAGCTTGACTTGCGTGAAGTGTTTCCAGCTGCGCGTCGCGTACCGGGAGTCGAGTGTTTTAACTGATGCATGAAATGATACATTTTTAGACATAAGTTGTAACGGCCGCCGTTTTCTTTGTGAGTATTTATTACACAACGTGCTGCGGGGAAAAGCCTGTTCTAACGTTTGAGTCTAAGGTTTGTTTGTTTTTTAGCACCTGGCGACTCTTTTTTACTTCTCATCCGTAAATAATCTGCTCTTTCACGTGATTCAGTTTTGAAAAGTCTTAACAGGATCTTGAGCTTTATTGTGAAAGGTTTATGTGGAACATAAACAAGCGGACACGCGATGGCATTACCGTCGTTGTTGCTAACGACAGGCGCTTGTCCGTCTGTAGTGTGGTTATAGTAAATATAAGAAAAAGAGAGAACTTTAAGAAATGAATATAGCCACTACAGTGACCATCAAAACGATGAAAAAATATTGCCGTAAACAGTTTATTTTGTGACACCACGAAAC
The DNA here is from genome assembly GCF_000239375.1 of Pundamilia nyererei. Lineage (NCBI taxonomy): Eukaryota > Metazoa > Chordata > Actinopteri > Cichliformes > Cichlidae > Pundamilia > Pundamilia nyererei. Next base: position 1,125,986 of record NW_005187550.1, on the reverse strand, counting down.
AAACGATAGCATAAATTGAAACGATAGACGTTTTTATATCGTCATCCGATATATATCGTTATATCGAACAGCTCTAGTTTCAAGTAATAGCAAGATATACCTAATGAAGTGGCTGATGAGTGTATACAGCCTATGACTTTAAGTGAAACCCAGGTGGTGCTGGCTTGACTGTCAGTCTTGATAAAATATGAAGTTAAGCACTGTGACTTCAGATAAATGGCAATATTGTGCTCAGTTTCACTGTGGCTTCATTGAAGCAGCTGTGAAAGGCATATGTTTCAGAATTTCACGGAGCTTCACTTACCTTCATTTTAAAAACATATGAATTCATATATATGTGTGACATACTGAAGCCAGAACAACCAATTTTGTAGCTCAAACAGTGGGTGTAGTCACAGTGCAACAGAGTATGCATTTAACTAATGCAGCTATTCGGAGTGGGAATACATGCAGTTCCTTTTTTTTGGTGGGGAGGAATACAGATGTGCAGTTTCTCCCTGTTTATGGATGATTGCAAAAAGGTTAATAAGGAACAGAGGCTATTGCCAACATAACTTCAAAGTTTTTGTTGTGGCAAAAAAAACAAAGAAAATCAGAAAAAGTTTGAGTCTAAGTCAATTCACCAAAGGAAATCTGTTCTTAAGCCTTACTTTGGCTAATTTAGTTAGTTGCACATTTTAGTTCTTTGAATACTGAAATACTAAAATTGTTCTTTTTTACAGCTCAGATGTAGTTCTTTCAAATGCACAGTCTGCCATTGAAGTGCTAATTTAAAGGGGCATATAAATATTTGAATTTCAAGAAATGATTTGGTTCTCAGGGGAATCAGGTATTAAGTTGGCATTTTTGTAAATTAAATCTGACTTAAGCACAAACCTCTGGTTATCAGCAATGTAACAAAGTAAAATAACGTCTGCGTTCTATTTAGATACATTTTACTGAATTAACCGAACAGTGGAAAACTTGACAAACCTTGACTTGACAGAACCATAGAGCAGTAAGTTGTACAGAATGCAATTGGTAAGCAAACACTGGCACTATGTTTACTATAGTCATTGCTTTGATATCCAACTATCCGATCAGCTTATTTTGCTTGGAATGGAAGCAGTTTGAGAATGAAATGGCCAAAATGCAAATTCATGTGGAATTGTTGATGTAGTTCAGCTGCATATTAAAATACACACTGCTGTTGCCTGTGATCCTCTAAAGGCTTAGTGTGAGTAAAGCAGAAACAGGGAACCCATTCAGGCCTGCATTCCGTCTATCTGCCTCACATCTCAACTGAGAGAGAGCACTTTAGAGTGCACAGCTGTTGGTCAAGCTGATTTTCTCCCAGATCATTTCCCTGATGTTATTTCCACAGCAGAGCAGCAGCTGTTTCTTCCCTGCAAATGAGAAAAGGTTTCCACAATGGGTCATTGAAGAGTTGAACCTGGCAATGTGTCAGGTTTTCTCAAGGTATCCAGTGTTTTTGACCAGAACTCAGACCAACTTAGTTACACTCACTGAGCTGAAATACAACCTTGTCTTTTCACTTTGCCATGTGTTTATAATTGCTAATATTTTGAAAGTTTTCCTGACTTTGGTTTCAAGTGTTTTTAACTGACACACTCGACTTGTTGGGCCTGGTTTAAGCCCCTGGCTATCACTCAGGTCTTAGATTCACTATTATGTTCAGAGGATGAATCACTGAACATGCACCATTCCCTCACAAGATGTGAGACGGTTTTCAGCCACCCATTTCCCATCTCGCAGATTTCACCATGAATCACCCACTCGAATCATGTTCATTCACATGGTTGCACTCACTCACTCACTCACTCACTCGGTGAAATGACCAAAATAATAAATAATTGAGTGATTTAAGTTATTGACTATAACTGAGTGCAAGTTCTGAAAATAAATGGATTGTTTCCAAAAGCAATTTGTTTGCTTGGTTTTGTCCACCTACCCTGGAAAGTTTACTCGTGGTTGTTGGTGCGACAACTGGAAACGAACACAGATTTGAGGAGGAGCAAGTAACTCATACTATAAGGCTGTATTTTGGGTTATTATTATTTTTATTATTATTTGGGTTATTATTGTTGATGATCTGGGATCTGAACTTCTGTTTGTAAAATTACACAATTAGGTTCTCTTAACTGTAATTTGCAATGCATTCAATCATATTGCTCAAAGTGAGCACAGAAAAGAAATTCTTTGGATTTCTTCAGCATTTGCATGTGGGGAAATGTTGAGATAGCAGGCCACATGCATTAATGGCATTAAATAAAATCATAAATATAATGTTTTGAATGTAAAAATATAAGCATTTTATGTTGTGTAATCGATACTGTTGACTATAATATTCTATAAGGAAAAATTTGAGCATGCTGCAGGTATTACAGGTACTGAACCGCAATGGTGTGTTCCATATCTATTTATTAGACTCCAATTTGTTCATATAAATGGCAAGTCCTTTTCACACACTAAGGTTATTTATGGACGTCGACAGGCTCTGTGCTATGACCAGTTCTGTTTGCATTATAGGTGTATCATTAGAAGGCATAGCATACATATTCACTGTTATTTATCTATCCATGAAGCCAGATAACAAACACAAATTAGTTAAACTGCAGGAATGTCTTAAAGATACAAAGACCTGGAGGACATCTAACGTCCTGCTTCTAAATTCAGATAAAACTGAAGTTATTGGCCCTAGAAATCTTGGAAATATGTTATCTAACCAGATACTTACTGTAGATGGCATTACCTTAACCTCCAGTAACACTGTGAGGAACCTTGGAGTCATTTTTGATCAGGATATGTCATTCAATGCACATATTAAACAAATATGTAGGACTGCGTTCTTCCATTTGCGCAACACCTTTAAAATTAGAAATATCCTGTCTAAGAATGACGCTGAAAAACTAGCTCATGCATTTATTACTTCTAGTGTGGACTACTGTAATTCATTATTATCAAGATGTCCTAAAAACTTCCTGAAAGGCCTTCAGTTAATCCAAAATGCTGCAGCAAGAGTCCTGACAGGGACTAGAAAGAGAGCCTTTCTCTCCTATATTGGCTTCCCTTCATTGGCTGTTAAATCCAGAGTTGATTTCAAAATGCTCCTCACATACAAGGTCTTGAATAATCAGGCCCCATCTTATCTTAATGACCTGACTCTTTTCCACAGCATGTCTTTTGTCTTGTCTTCCTCCCCTCCCCTCAACCGGTCATCGAGGTTGAGCCCTGAGCTCGGTTCAGCCGGAGGTTTCTTCCTGTTAAAAGGGAGTTTTCCCTTCCCACTATTGCCACTACTTCCTCATAGGGGGGCCATATGATTATTGGGGTTTTCTCTATATGGATTATTGTAGGGTCTACCTTACAATATAACATGCAATTGTGATAATGATATTATTATTATTACTGAGTTTCTGTTTTGGTAGCTTGTAAAGATGCACTTGTTTTTATTTTTTAGATATTTGTAATTCATAACAACCTGAATGTTCACCTTATTACTACCACACTTAATTGCTAACATTTGAAATTTCAAGCGTGACACTTGCTTCAGACTGTCATGCCATTACTGTACCAGCATTTCACACAGTGGCTTTTATTCACACACAGATTCAATGAGTCAGCTTGTGCTCGAGAACGAAGGGGTGGAGAGCGAGCTAATGCAACAGGAAACACACCCCCACCTTATCAACTTTTTCGAACTCTTATCCATGTTCCTCCTCTTTCAGACATCTCCTTTGAGAATTGTTCTTCTTTCAGCAGATAGGGGAGTTTACTTGACTCATATCGCAATTGAAATCACATGGTTTTGTTTCTGTTCCTATGTTGAGTTTTCTTTTTCTTAAGGATTATGACACATAGTTTTTTAGCGTTTTAATTCTGTGTCACACAATCCTTATGCTTCCTCCCAGCCCCTCCACCCCTCATGCACACACTTTCTTCACCCCTACTTTTCTTTAAGCACACTCAGGCTCCTCTTTCTGGCTGCCTGTCGTTGGAAGGTAAATAAATCCTGTGGTTGGGGTGGAACACTGAGTGCCCTCATATGGCTCTGGAGGTACTGTGCCTGAAAGAAGCCTTGTGTTTGATTCGGCAAGGTAGATTCACTCAACCATTCCCTGCCCACAAACAGAAATGGTGCTCTGTTGGACCACCTCTAAATAGAAATAGAGTCCTTATAAATATGATTTCAGTCTAAACATAAACTTGGCCTATTCTAAAATATATTCTCCTGTTTTAGCTATATGCAATAATAATTTTGGATATGTAATGTTGAATAAAAGCTGTGATATATCTATGTTGGCTACATATTGTGAGATTATAATATTATTTTATGCCATGGTAGACCCCTAATTAAAGTTTGTGAATTATTATGTAGTTTTAGTTTGCATTATTCTCCTGAATTAGAAGAAGGTGATAACTATTGCATTTGTTAAACTGATTTGCATTACATTAGACTGCTGATTTATTGTGAATGAATGATATTGTTTTATGATGCATTATACTGCTGAGTTATAAGAAATACTGTTCGCAGAAAGTCATCACCTTGTTTGTCTGATTAGAAGAGAACAGAACATACTGGAGTTTTCTGCCCCATCTCAGCAGGAGCAGATAAACAGGGAGCCAAGGTCGTAGCTTAGGCGCCGTGTGAGAGAAAGCATGTGAATGTTTAGGCTTTTATGATAAGGTGGGGGCCACTAGAGGCTATAAGAGTTTGATCAATGCGCCACCATTTTGAGATCTGATGCTGTCTGCGTACAGTGTCCAGCTCCCACGCGTGTGATCATTAAAATCATCGTTTGACTCAACCCGGCCGGACCAGTGTGGTTATTTTGGTTTTTCCTCTTGTATCCATCCCCAATATTTGAATCCGTAACAGTTTGGGGGCTCGTCCTGTGGTATTGGGGTGGAAGTTGGAGGTTTGGACGGTCCGAGGTTGTTGAACGGACAGGCACAAGCCAGTGGTCTGACGTGAGTGGGCATGAGCCGGCTTATACAAAGGTAAGGCACTACCTGTTGAATCTATTTCCAAAGTGTGCCAAATTGGACATGATAAAATTAAAGTCTACTCACTGAAATTACTGGTGAAGGCCTGTTTTGATTTTGATGAAAAATCTCATGAGAACTGAAGCTGAAGTAATGATAATGAAACATTGAAAGTGACAGTACTGAGTATTTAAAGCAGTTGGACTGCTGATTGAAGTTAAAGCAGTTGGACTGCTGAGTGAATTTAGTTTGATAGGGAATTGGTCATTTTGTGGGTTAGAGTCCCCATTGGTCAGACAGGTTGGACCTGTGTCAGTCATACACTTGTTTTGGGGTGTTGACTGTTGTTTCAAAGTATTATAAATTATTATAGAACGGCGGTTGGACCGCTAAGAAGCGCAGTGCTCAGAGGTAATGCTTGCCAAGGCCGCGGACGCCTAGGCCTTGTCCTCTTTGAGGGATAGTCAGTTGGTCACTGTGGAGCTTGGGGTACTCCAGAATAACTAGTGGTTGGACCACTTTACCGTTTGGAACGGTATCTGGGCAGCAAAGGTTGGACCTTGGGTGTTGGACACTTTTAAATTAAGTTAGGGACTTTAGAGATGAGGCCAGAAACTGTTGGACAGATACTGGTTAATTGATCACAAAAAAAGTTGGACTTTCTTCGGTTGGACCCGTTAACTTAAATTTGTCAAAATTGTGTAGGCGCTAAATCTGTCAGGCCTGAGAGTAATTGTAAATATAAGACGTCTTTGTCCCCACCCGGAAAAGAAGCTTAAAGGACATCTTCTCCTCCAGTTATCGGTTACCATCACGGGAAATTTTCAGGCAAGTTTTTGGCTGAATTGTTATTGGCACCATGTGTCCCTGAATCTCACAAGCAAGCTCTAACTCCTGGCTGTAGACATGGAATGCTGTTATTTAAGGTGGGAAATCAAAATTTGGGAAACAAAATAAAAACACACACACAACCAAAGAAACATAAGAAAGGCACGTGTTAGAGAAATGCCTCGTTTGAGAAAAAAGTTAAAATAACCCACCTACAAACACACACACACACGCAATGAAGAAACAGCTTACATTCATGAACACGTGAAGATTTTCCAGCAAGGTTAAAGCAGCGAAACTTAACATACACCTGTTGTTGAATGATAAAGTTTATCCACTACTAACAAATAAACTCTCTGGGTTGCAGGACAACAACTTAACTTAAAAAAAAAAGACACTGGTCTGACCAACCAGTGATGACACGACAGATTTAGTGGTTAAAAGATTCAAATTGTGACATGTTTTCTGCTGATTGATTAATACAAGTGATTACTGAATGAAAGAAAATTCCTTGTTTGAGCTTTTAAACATGATCTTAAGAATTTTAACATGTAACTGTGTTGTCCTGTCAACTTGGTGGGTTATGAGTTGATTATATAGTGAGAAAAACCAAAAAAAAGGGGGAGAGAAGGCTGACACAGGGCCTGGCCCCGTTGTTTCTCCCCTTTCTGAATAACACAGCCAACACAACATCATTTTCCTGTTCGTCTGTTTTTGTTTTGTTTTTGTTTTTTCTCTTTATGCTTGATTACAGGCTGCTTTGTTGGCCCGGAAAGCCGAGGCTGACCTGGACTCCTGCTCTCCTCTACCATCTTTGCTCACTCCTCTACCATCTTTGATGTGACCCTGACCAAATGCTACAGCAGCTGGAGTCCAGCTGCTGGACCCACAACAACAACCTGAAAATGTCAACACTGCTGCAGGAAAACGATCTCATGCAGTGGAGACGGAGAGCGTTAAACCCAAGGCCTGTTTCACTACACGGGGAAGATTTCCAGACAGCTTCAGCTGACAGAGCTGTGACGAGATGCCCATTAAGCCCAGATGAAAAGTGAAGCCGAGCAAAAGAATGCTGACCTTAGCAACTCTGCATTAAAACTGTGCAGGACAGTGACAGATCAACACGGATGATCGGGCGGCAAAAAGTGCGTGCCAGAGACAGGAGGAGTAACTGAGGTCAGGAGGCACCTCAGAATGGACAAAAGCACCAGAAGAAAATAAGCTGAAGGCACAGGTGTCGGGGTTCGGCCAGGAGCTGACCTCTGAGAAGAGCCGAACAGCAGAGCCGCAGAAGGCCGTGGAAGCAAAGGAAGGGAAACATCAATGGACTTCAATCTGACGTGTACGGAAAAGACTCTGAGGTTTCTGCCCTCAGTAAGAGCTCAAGGC
>NW_005187550.1:1087886-1110369 GCF_000239375.1 Pundamilia nyererei | reverse complement strand
GTGTCCATCTCCCACGCGTGTGATCATTAAAATCATCAACCCGGCCGGACCAGTGTGGTTATTTTGGTTTTTCCTCTTGTATCCATCCCCAAAATTTGAATCCATAACAATATTATAAAATTCTGCTGTTTTGCTTTAGTCCTGCAGAGGGCAGTAGACCCCAAAGGATCAACGTGCGTCTCCTGTATGGGACTCTGTGTGTGTGTGTGTCGGTGTCATACGACTGTACAATGTGTGTGAGCAGTGTGGAAATGCATATATGTATGCGTTATTATGCATGTGGGCATATTTGCATTTGCATGTCTGTGGGGCCTCTTTCTGGTGACTGCTCATCCGTACAGCTGTAATTGTTGTGACGCATTATCTTCCTCATTAGACGGAAGTTTTCCTGCTGCTTCGAAACAAGCAGAAGAAGGCTCCTGCTTATGCCTGCTTCTCTTTCTCAATCCATTGTTGGGCTTTCTGTTCCCTTCACCTTATCCCTGGAGCTCAGTGGCATGGAAGTGTGAAACATGTCCACATCAAAGAGGGTGCAGGCCAGCACTAATCCGCAAATAATGACGGGCAGGCAGGGTTGAGTTTAACACACATGTCCCCTTATAATCTGGGACGGTATAGAGCAGTCCCTGAGGTTGTCGTTGTACAGCACTTCTACTTCTGATAAAGATAAGTTAGAACCGTCACGGGAGTCACAGAAGGGAAACGGATTTCAAGACACCTTTAAAAAGTCAGGTCTTATGTTTTGTTATTTTGTTGAGGCTGCTGAGTGTGAAGGCTCACACACACACACACACACACACACACACACACACACACACACACACCTCTACCTTTTAACTGTCAGGTGGACAGGCCCTCAGGGGGAATTCTTCCAGACTCACCTGTATTGTTTCTTCTGCTCTTCCTGTGTGAGGAGTCTGTGTTGTTTGAATACAATGGGGTCAGGGAAATCACAGCACCTGTCAGACAGGCACTCCATCATTGTGACAGGGAGGACTGGCAACAAATGGCACAAATGCTCACAACCGAATAACCCCATTTTCTTCCATTAGAGAGCAAAAATGTATATAGAACCTTGATTAGCTGAGTACGCTTGATTCATATTTTGCACTTGTCCCATTCTCTTCATTACAGGTTTTCATTTTTGCAGCTTAACAAACCACCTTGTCTTTATCCTGTCTTTGTGTTGTACAGAGACAAACCTGTAACAGCACGTAATTGGATAATAAGTTGTCAGCGCCATATTTACGATTTTAAATCCCCAGTACAGGTTTTTTGGGGTTTTGGTAACAGCTGGTAATGTTTCTAATTAAGCCAAAAACAAATAAATTAAGAAATAAGTCCAGCCACTTGGGGGCAGGGGAAACAAGTTGCAAACAAAACATTGACAAATCATCATCTTTTCAACTGATATAACAAATTATTTTCAAAGATTTGGTAATTTACACAAGGAGAAGTGACAGAGCAATGCTGACGGTCATGTGGCTGTCATTTGCCACATCTTGAAGTACAATGTTTACTCTTTTAGCCTTTCTTTTGGTCTCTTTATGACCTCCCAAGGGGAAATCTCTGGCTCTTTAATTGCTGAAAGCACCACAGTGTTCACCAGCTTTGTTGTTAAGCATGCTTCCCTGCAATTTGATACTTAGCAAATAAAGTAGGCTATATTGTATTTATTAACTTATCGAGGCTGAATAAGATGCAAAGGCACGGAGTTACTGGCAGAACAGCTAACAAACTAGGCATAGTTGAAAACTATCATAAAGCTCAGCAAAGCAGATCCAGGTGATAAATTTGTCATTTTTAGTTATTACAATTATTCTGCAAGACAAGATGACATCATGACATCAAATCATAAGCTTGAAGAAATTTAAAATTAAATATATGATATTTTTCTATCCCATCAGTCATTTTAAGTCCTCTTTAAGTCTCAAGTCTCCCATTTGTCCAAACCCCAAGTGCCATCATTGTTTAGTACTACTCAGCACACCCTGAGTGATGGGTCTTCCCCATCAAGGCTAGCCCAAAGCAAATCCATTCTGGAGATTCTCACTGTTACCTTATCCTGTACCATCTCCTTTGCACCCCTCTGTCAATCAGCCTGCCAGTCCAACCTTCTTGAGTTGCATACGTTATGATTAGCAATTTCTGCCATTATGTATCCTTCCTACATAATTCATACTCTTGGTTCTTTCCAACTGTGGGATGGAGAGAACATGAGAGGGGAATCCCACCCTTCTTTAACAATCCTAGAGGCCTTGTCTCAAGTGAAAAAAATAATGTTGCATTTTTAATTATCCAACTACTAGATGATTTATAATTGATGAGGGTATGATTGGGAGCTTGCAGGTTTGCCCCTCCACTGTCAAGGAAATGAAATGGTGCGGGTCAGCTGCGTATGACAATTCACCATCACTGGCTAAAAGAGGGCCAGCATTTTCCCTTCCCTCAATTGAGTCTGCTCATTCAGTCGTGTTGTTTTACCCTATTCACTGTTGAATGTTAGTGTCAACCTCACCTTTCTGGGGTTGGTTTAAGAGAAATGTCCTACCTGTGTAACCACACTTAGTACTTCTAATGAGTTATTGGCTTTGGTTGATTCAAATGTTCTATCTATCTATCTATCTATCTATCTATCTATCTATCTATCTGTCTGTCTGTCTGTCTATCTGTCTGTCTGTCTGTCTGTCTGTCTGTCTGTCTGTCTGTCTGTCTGTCTGTCTGTCTGTCTGTCTGTCTTCATGTGCAGCTTATACACCCAACTATATTATTTGAGTAAAGAACTGCCAAGAAAACAGGTCAAAGGAACCTAACATTGTTCTTGTCTTTGAGGGGGATGTTTAGAAATGGGCAAGTAATTCTTAATCGCTGTGTTTTCATCTCCAAGCAGGACAGTAATGACCAATTCTGAGTGACTGACCATGGGAATGAGCACAGCTTAAATCCCCTTCATCCTAGTCACTCTGTGTGCTTTAGTTTGATTCCCAAACTCTACACACACACACAGAGAGACACACACACACAGGGTTACAGAGTTGAATCTGCTTTATGGCGTAGCCACCCTTTGATTCACCGCTCAATGAAACTTGTGACTGTTTTAATTAAGGGGAAAGTACACTGACAGTGTAGCACACGGAAATCCGCCACCATGCACATAAAGGGCGCTAATGCTTTTCTTCCTGTCAACGCAAGGCTGGCCCCCTTTTGTCGCACTGACCATTCACTTCTCATTGATTTTCTTTCCCTCTTTCTTCTGTTCTTAAGTATGGCATTGCATGAGGTCTGTTGCTAATGACGGGAAAAACATATTCAGGGCCCAGCCAGGTGAAAGACTTTCATGTGACCAGTCGGGACTGACATTTAGTGAAAACACACATTTCCTGCTTTGTTTTGTGTTTTGTTTGGGACAGTACTGCCACAGGGGATTCTTTATGGCAGGAAATGTGTCATGCTCTTCTGTTGTTTTGTGTGCCTAAGGGCAAGAAGAGGTTTCCCCTATTATTCTGCAGGATAAAATTAGAAAGTATCTTCACTCTCTATTTGTCTAATTCTGCATGTGAGGTATTAAAAAAATACAACTCTCTAATCAGAATAATGTTTGGGGTATAGTGAGGAGTTATACTTTTTGGTCATCAACCAGCATCCCAAACAGCTGACAGCATCCGTGGGTTCTCATGTTAGTCACACAGGTACAGTTCTCTGTCGTCCTCGTTGTGGTATTTTGACAGATGTTTGACAGAGGTTTGTGTATGCTGATGTGTGACAAGTCCTCTCTTCCTCTGGGGATCAATGTCTGTCCTGTTCTCTCAGTGATCTGATGTTTATCTGCTGGTGATCAATCACACTGCTGACAGCATGAGGGTTAGTGTTACCATCCCTGCTGCCTCAGAGTGGGCATTTAGATTCAATACACAGGACAGGCAACAACTAATAAGAATCAGTCTACATGTGTTAATCAAATATATGCCAGTATGTGTTTGAAAGCTGCACAGTGTATGCACGAGTGTGGTAAATGACATACAAACTTAACACTACCTGGCATCTATCAACAAAAATCTGCTTTATTATATGAATTTTAACCTATGAATTAATCTACTTTGAATAAATGCTTACAATCAAGCTGAGATTTTAAATAATCTTCAATAACATGTTTATTGCAGTGTTTTGACAGTAAAAGGAATCCTGCAAAAACTCTTTAAAAAGATTTATTAATTGCCTTGCGGACTCCACCATGCCAGCCCAAAATAAAGCCTCTACAGTGGAAATGGCCTCTCCACACTTAAAATAAATGATTGATGATGACTGCCTACTCAAAGCCAATGGGCCAAATTTTTGTTCTAAATGCAGGTGTCAGTAATCCTCCTCTGCCTCTCCAAATGAAGGTTTTAGCCCGAGGAAATGCTTGACCAGATTCTTCCCTTGCTGCATAGAAATGGTGTAATCTCTCAATTTTTGACACAGCAAATAAACACTGCACAGAAAGAAAGCCTTGCAACTTTATCTCTTACTTCCCTCTACATTGTCTTCTTGACGAGTTTCATGGGAACCTCTCTGAGGAGAGAAAAGAGGAGACATATTTCTTAGGTAACAAGCCCAAAGGGGCTATGCCCAGGGATTGAAGGTTAAGTGCATGTACTAATACTCACAAAAAGCAACTTAAAACCAGAATATAATGACCCTGCATATACTTCCTCTTGACCTTCCATTTGGTCACCATCCCCGGCGTTAAATAGCACAACTACCGTGTTATCATCTTACATAATATGGAAAGGCAAAATGAAAGGCCCATTGATCACCTATGTCCATTATGTCATTCATAATACTGTAACTACAGCACCTAATTGGAGGTTAATGTCTTTTACGCTCTCTCATAAATTATTCCTTCAGAAATCCAAAGTCACACTAGTAGGCCAACCTTCATTTTACTTGGACAAACTACCTTTTCTTCAGGAAATAATCACGCCATGGCTCCAGGCTTTCAGCTGTAAACTTTTTCTGTGGTCCTGTCGGCACACTGTGCATGAGAACACATGTGAGATCCCAAACAGCACAGACATTGTCTAAACACTAGCATATTGGACCCAGGTTTAGGAGACTCATATGCTAATACTCAGAGGGCTGCTGTTGCTAACATACAAGCAAAGTGTGTGCAGTACTGGTTTCACCAATCCATTCTCTCCAAAAAGATAGTTCCACTTTGTTGCAGATCTCATCCAGACCCACAAAACACAGAAAGCAAAACCCTTGTGGTTGCCTGAGTATCTGAAATCCAGTTGGGTGTTCTGTGACATTCAGGCATTCAGCACTGTCATCTTTTCATAGTTAAAATTAGAACTACATGAGCTCCTTTCAGTCCTGCCAAGAACAATTTCTGATGAGCAGCCATTGATTCAGTCTATGATCGCAGACTCTTCTATTATGTGTTTGGTTTGATATGCACAGTTGTGACGATGCACCATTTGAGTCTGATCTCCAGGGCCTCTCAGTTGTTACGAAAATCAGTGTGTGCATACACAGGATGAGAAATATAATAATTTTGTTGTTGTACATCAGAGACTACTTTGTCCACTAAGGGAAATTGCAACAATTACAGCACTTCCTATGTCAGACATCTCCTTTTACTGGATTATGTCAGAAATGCTTTGCCCCTAGCCCTGACATGGTTTGGTAGAGAGACAGCAAACTAAAGCCGAGGTTCAGCAGCATCAACGTGATTAGACCTGCCATGCTCACACCCAACACCTCACTCACCCGAGCGAAAAGATCTGAAGTTTACTCAAAGTGAAATTTAATCAGCGTAGCAACATAAAAACAATTTTGGTTCTGCGCTTCCCTGATTGTTAATGGAAGTCCTTAAATTCTCTTTTTGCCTTCCACCCCTAAGGGGCAGCAGAGACCTGTGTTAACTCAAGGTAGCTCATCTTTGAGCAAAGACTGTCAAGTAGGGCCCTCTGTTTTTTTTTCATGATCATGAATACAACAAAAAGGAACAAAGGACCAAAGTTCAATCGGCTCAACTATTAAAGTCAAAGTATTGATTCATTAGTCATCTTAGTGAGTTTATTTATATGTATTTATCTCTATATTCTGGTCTCCAGCTAAGAACTAAACTGAGGTTTACAGGAAGAACAAGTAAGGTAAGTTTAAATGGAAAACAAATCTTCTTTTTTCTGTCATACACACACAAGCTTCATTCAGAGGGCTCATTGTCCTTTCAGTAAACAGGTTGATATGGTGACACAGCTGCTGGGTGGGCTCTCTTCTGTAGAACTGGAGGGTCCTTGGTTCAAGGCTATCAAATTAAGCATCTTTGTGAAGTATTTTGTTTTATAGACTATATATAGTCTGTATATATATTTACAAAGCTTTGTTGATAAACAGAATGTGGCAGTATTTTGGGTCAGGCTGTGGGATGCGACAAAGATTAATAAAGAGGTCTGCAAAGGGAGAGGGTGACGGTGAGGTTAGCTAGAGGGCTAGCGCTAGATGAAAGTGGGAACTCTCTCCCCCAGCTGTCAGCAGTTTTTAATGTGAACTTTGCTATTGATTGGCAAAGTTGTCCAGCCAGGTTCTAATGCCAAACTTTTCTGGTTTGGGGCTTCTGCTTTCTCCAGTGTTGGGTGGATTGTATGGTGAGTGTTAAGAGTGTCAGGTTTGTCGTCGTCAAAATGTTCGGACTTATGGTCCATTCTATCATCACGCTTTAATGTCAGTGGCTGAGCCATGTGTTGGATTTATTTATGGGTGAAAAAACTGTGTTGTTTCATTTTTCCCCCCTAGCTGTGGAGTGGGAGTATATACTGTAATTTAAAACTTCTAGACTTCAAAGTAGCTCCAAAGAGCAAGAGTGTTCACTTAACCTATTTTACTCCACTGCATGTGTGTGAAATCGGCATCTATATTTATCTCAGATACAAGTGAGGTTCCATGTAGAATACAGTAATCTTTAGCCTTTACAAAGCACTGTAATTGAATCAAGCCACGATCTTTCATCCCTGTAGTTATTTTAAGACATGAATGACACAACAAAAATTGAAATGCGCTCCCTCTCTCCCCCTTTCCATTTCAACAAAAGGTCAGAAATTCAATCACCACTGCTGCTATTGCTATAATAATATATGTATGGGAAACAGCTACAGTTACTGACCGCCAAATTCTTTGGCTGCCTGTGGTCATTTTGCCTTGCCTAAGAACAGAGGCGTTTCTTACTGAGGTTATTCATTAATCCCAGCAGGCTGAGAGTACGAGCACACGACACCAACAGATTCTTTCATTCTTAATTCAGTAACTGTGTTTATCCTTGTTAGCAGAGTTTGTGCATTTGAAGAAATCTCTTATTGTTGAGACATTTATTTTGAATGCTTTTTACTTTTAGCTTCTTAGTTATTATAATCTTTAAAACATATGACATTGATAGATAGTGGCACGTGACATTATTAAATGTACTTGTTTCAAGTGTTTTAAGGCAGCATTTAGACAACATCTAATCAAACACTCTGAATATAATGTTAATATAAATGCATGATACACACCTTTTGTTTCTCCACTAGTGTGTGTGTACAGTATACTGAGAAAGATGGAACAATGGCAATCCTCCCTTTGTAATAGTCAATGATATATTAATATAGCACATAGTGCACATTATATAAACGGTAAGCCAGAAGACACATAGATGATCAGAAATCTCATTGTGAGCATCTTAAACACTGACAGCTATTTTCATTACATTATTCAGCATCATATTTATTTATGTTGCTAACACTATTAGTGAGATTGTTTCATGTTATAGAATGCAGCATGAGTCAGAGGCAGTAAATGTGGAGATTATTCAGGAAGATATGAAATAAAAATGTAAAGGAGTGGCAACAGCATGACACAGAGTATGCATGAGGTGCAAAGGAAATGTGGACTGGGAGAATGAGGTGAAGGAGGTAAATGGAGGAAGTGGAATACAGTTGAAATAAGCAGCCTCATTAATGCACTGTCACAGCTTTCATTAACTCCCAGGAACAAGGTGCACAAATATAAACCAGAAAGAAAGAGATGTAAAAGAAAAAAAAATTACAACAAACCAACTAAATCACAGTCAACAGATTAGGAAAAACTTAACTATTGAGATGATGTGTTTCACTTTGCGAGTGGCAGTGTATTAGCTTGTTTGTCAAAGAGAACCACAGAGCAGCTTGCGATAAAAAAAACAAACACTGAGCATTTCTCTATGTAGAGTCTTCTTCCCTTATAGGACACAATAGTTGTCAGATACTGAATTTAAATAAAACAGTGCACACTTTTGTAAATGTCATAAAATGTGAAAAAAAATAAAATCAATTGAAATTAGAAGGGGGAAAAAGCAAAACAAAGCTTTGTGCAAGTATTTTATATGATGTTCTTCTTTCTTTGCTTTTGTAATATAATTTTTTTTAAAGTCGTCTTTTGCAAATAGACTGTTGCAAAGGAAAGACAAATGCTTCCTGTTGTGATATTTTTTGCCATTGTGCCTGCTGTTTCTTGCATCAGGCATTTTTAAACCCTTGCATCTATTACCTTTCACCGGGTAAATACCTAATGCTGGAAACATTTGTCAATGTATGCAGCTGGCTGAACAGAATAGATTATTAGGAAGTGAGGGGAAAAACACACTGCTTCTCCAAACAGCACAATGCTTACCATACAAAGTGTGTTTCTTTGCCTCAGACATAAAGAAGCTGTGGCGATACCAGCATTGTCCATTTGCTGGCATAAATCGTAACTCATATTCACTAACAAGAATATTAAACATTTAATTATCTAAATACATTTGGACCTACTGTGTATTAGTCAAGACAAATTAATTATTTACAGTTTTTAAAGAGCAGGTTGAAAACACGGTAATTACATGGGAGACCATAAACATTCAATAAACATCTTAATTGTAACCATTGGACCAGAGGTTGTTTTGTGTCTGTTTGTAAAAGGTGGAAATGCTTGATTGTAGCGTAAAGAATTTATGTGGTTTGTATTGTCTTGTTTACATTGAGTCTCATTAGAGATTTATAGCTGACTCAGTGTAGCTCATTCATTCAGAATGCGGGGTCAACATAATAGGAAGGAATGAACATATTTACTGTAAGTTACTAATGACGAGTACACAAATACATGTTACTGAATGGCAAATGGGCTCAGAATCAGAAAAAGAAACCTTGTGGCTCCGTATACCTGTACACTGGCTTAAAAAGTTAAAGGTATAAGTTTCAAAGATGTTTGTTCTTCAGTCACTGGAAAAATAAGTTTAGCAAATGTTATTTAAACTGTACAGTTTGAAAGTTACACAATACTTTTCTTTATATTTAGCACAATTTCAGTTTAATGTTACTAGTGTATGAAACAGAAAGCAAGTAGAGTCATGACCATCTTGCAACGCCATCACATCAGCTGCAACCATACACCTGCATTTACTTCAAAAATAAAAAAGTGTCATTTGTGTGATTTTGTACTGATGCAGTTACTTGTAAAGTCTGTGTAAAGTCTGTAGTCCGCAATGTTTCTATAACCTATGCTGCTATAATCCAAAAATATACACCTGCCAAACCTCCCTCTATGGTGGATGTCTCTCACTTTCTGCCATGATAACAAACATATACACTCACAAAATGAAAACAGTAACACCAGTGTTGTAGTTCTGTGATCAGCTGGGTCCACTCGAGTCTAAGTGATGTAAAGTTCATCATCAGACGGCGGGCGCAAGGCACTGAGCAGACATTTGCATGCCTGCCCTTTGTTGTGTGTGTGTGGGACTGTGCAGACTCATCCACAGAGGCTCTATATTACAATGCACCAGCTACACATGAGCCCTTCAGGTGTGCTTCAAAGACGTATAACAGGAATGACTACTTGGCCGTGGTGTCTCTAGCTGTCCGTGTCTGCAACAGAGTTTAATCACCGCTTAACAGCTTCACTATTGTGCCTGGTAAACATGTTTCCTGTTACAGACAACAAGAGCAGCATATGCAGCCCTGTCCCCATGAAAATACATCCCAACATTCTCCGCTAAGGTTCCAGGGTAGCTTACTTATTTTTTCAACACACAAAGACGTTCTGATTAAAAACAGACAAGCTTCACTTAAGGTGGTTGCTGTGGCAGGAAAGGCAAATGCTACAACACTTTAACTCAGAAGACTAGACTTGGACTTTCCTTTTTTTTTTTTTTTTTTGCCTGTCCCGTTTGGTTCTTTTGCCATCAGAATTATTGTCTAAAGGCAAAGAAAGATGCCCAACGGATTTACTTTACTAAATGGACCATCCCAGCCTTGCCATATTGGTCTATTTGATTCACCTTTCCTTTTATTGTTTATTTATTTTCATTTGCTGAACATGGGACAGACTTGACTGGGGAAAAGAAAAGGGAGAAAGAAAGAAGGAAAGAAAAAGAGTGGGGAAGACTTGGACTTTCCTGAATTTTTCCACATACTTTTTGGTTTTGGCCCTTCGATTCACTGGCCTGCATTGAAGGGCCATTTTGTATTTTGCCTTTTGCCCTTTGACCGTTGGGATAGGCTCCAATCCCTCTCCCAACCTTGACCTGGAAACGTGAAAGAACATTTTTTTTATTTGTTGTTTGGTTAGGTTTAGAAAAAGAGGATTTAGGATTAAATTACACTCTTTCCCAATCTACTGCAAGTTAGAAGCTTGATTAGAAAATTGACATTAACTATTATTAGAAGTGCAGTTTATTTGGATGGGAATGCAATTTTTAGGAGAAACAGCCGGTACATAACATTGTTTGACATGTGAAACACTTTAAAGCAGCTGAAATTTTCACAGCGTCTCAGCTACTGGCGATCGTCCTCTACAGCAGCCCAACTAAAAAAAGAGCTTGGCACTAGTAAAGAAAAACTAAAAACATCAATAGTATACTGGCCTCCTGTTGGGTCCTGTGGCCAGTGTTGTGCAAACAGCAGAAAGTTGCAGCGTGTGAAGGGTAATGGGACATCCAACGCCAGGGGACAGCAGGCAGCAGAGTCACACACTGCTGCCGAAAGAAAGATGAAGTAATCTCAGGAAACAAGTAGACACACTCCACTTCGAATTTCGCCCCAAACAAGATTAAAGTGACATTATTCTATGAGAGTGTGGCAAGAGTATTAATCTTACACATAGAGGCCGAGGCTACACAAACACGGGTTGGCTGCAGCGGTATGGGAGCACATTCTTTATTTTGTCAGTATATAGTGAAGTTCAGAAATAGCAGTGAGAGCATCATCATCTTATTTTACGATGCACTGATGAGGCCAAAACCTACTTTAGAGTATTTCAGCACCACCCCTTGTGCGCAACTGTTATAGAATTGAACTGTAGTGGATGTTACTGATGTTACATATTTAATTTACTATTCTTGTTAACACAGGACAGATTTTAGAGAGAGCTGAAAGCTGGGCTGACATAGAAAATAAAAGCTTCAGGCCACAGTGTAAACGGCTTCTAAAGTTAGGATAGATATTGCTAAACAAACAAAGACTAAAAAACATGTTCAGAAAAAACACCAAATTATAATGAGAGTGTAGATAAGTGTGTTTAGTACATTTGCTGTATATACTGGTTTCTGTATAACTACTGCTTGGAAAAGGGGATAAATTGAAAAAGTTATGCAAGATTTGTAATTTTTGTTCTTGTTGTTGTTTAAACCATTACGTTGTGTGTGCATTTAAATTGTTTATTGTGAGTTGCCACCTGTATGAATACAGGCCGTGTAAGTACAGAAGCTATGTCAACAAGCAAAGAATCCCCACCCATGCCATTTAGGAATTCAGCACTTTCAAATCTAGTAAATGAGCGTTACATTGGGGTTGTGTTTAGAACCTGTTGCATAAATAAGTCAGTCTCTAAAACCCCACTGAGAAAGACAGAGCTTTAATGAGTGGGGTTTAAGCCCCTCCACCTCTCTGCTCCTCCACCCTCAGCTTGGACTCCTAATGAGCCATCATCATGCAAAACTGCCAGCTTGATACACATTAATTGGATTTTCACTTTTCACCAATTAATTGACCAGCATTGTCATGTTGGCCAACCTCCAAGGGCTTCCAAGAAAATGGGGAAGCTTCCCCTTTTTACTCTCACTGACTCTAATAGCCACTGACTGGAGAGGGGAAACATTTTTCTTTTCTTTTCTTCTTTACTACCGAGATCAGCTATCTCATTATAGGCTTATGACATTTGTTGGAGCCAATCCCTTTGTGGAGAGAAAACAGTTTGTGTGCTGCTCAGTTGAAGCTTTTACAGTTTGTTAACCTGCCTCTGCCAGTGCTAGGGCCCCTGGGGGAAAAGCCTGATGTGCAGTGAGTGACTTATATTCCTTGCGTCCTAGAGGACAGACCACAGGGTGAGGGAGAGCAATCCCACGCCACCGTGTTCAACAAGCACCAAAACAAGGAATGAATACAGCCATGGCATTTCACAATGGTTATTTGATATGTTGACACATCAGTGGTGTTTCGAATTCTGCCAGGGGGATTTTTGTTCACACAAATCCTTGCTGTTCTAAACCATTTGGGGTTGGTGCAGTAGAACTAATATTTTAGTCACCCTGGTGGATATGATCTAAAATAAAATTTAAAAAAAGCAGATACATGTGACCTTTAGTAAACCATCTACCCAAAAGTTGATATTTGGACGGCCAAATCTAGTTACGTTTTGAGTTTGTGTCATGACTTTGGTTGTTTAAATATTAACATGTTCGTGCTGTTTACAGTTGGATCTCATGGTGATAATGAATAATTACACTTAGTTCAGAGAAACATGCATGTGACTAATATAAATGGAAGTTCATCACATATGAGGTTTATTTTAATTATACACTCCTGCTGAGCTCATTTAATGCTTGTGTATCACATTTTGATTTAAAGGATGTGTGAACAAACCCAGATCAGGTTATTGATTCAACCTCAGTGTTTCCATGAAACTGACAATCTGCGGCTGACCATATCTTGACCAAGCTTATTATGCCTCACTGAGTCGCGAGCGGCCTCATGTCAGGATGATGTGAAGAACAGATTTTTTTTTATGTGTATAAAATTGTAATTGCAGTTACAAACATCAGATGTGTTATTAGCTACTAAACTGGCACAAAGCAATACAGTGGACATACTATAAAAGCAATGCAAAACACAGAGTAAAATAAACCAAACATTTATTAAATTAAAACACCAGGTATTATTTTGTTGGAAACACAGGATTGGTACTTTTTGCATCAGTGACTTTTAGAAAAGAGTGCCTGTTATTGATCCCTCACTTCGTTTTGACAATAATTTAATGTAATAGTTGTCTAAATGGGTGCAGTTGATGTTTCGGCCATTCATTCAACCTTAGTACAAAAACAATAGCCACAACAGTTCTCGGAAGTCAATGAAAAGAAACTCTGCCAGCTATTCTTTTTAAAGTCATTCTAGTTCCAGTAGCTGAAAATAAACCATTCACCTCAATCAATAGTCTTCCAGTCAGGGAAGGTTGAAGGTTAGAGGTCAAACCTTTATGAATCCTGTGATTGGATAATCAAGGGCAATAGCTTTAATTAATCGATTGAGTGTTCAGGAGGAGGAGTGGTTTATAACATATAATGGGTTAGTTTCCATAACCATGAAGGATTCCATTATTTATGTAAGAGTGTCCATTATGTCACATTGGGGAGACAAAATAGGCGTTTTTTATGCCATTGACATTTAATCAAGCAGAACTTCATTAATCCCCATAATTAATTGAGCAGGCTTTGCTATGTTCCTTTTGCTACCTTTACTTTCTGGTCGGACGGGCATGTTTCACCATTATTGTTGTCCCATCCCTCCAAGGGTTGTGAGTTAATCTGCATGACCCAGCACCTGTCACATACTAATAAACACAGAACTAATTGACTTTGTTGCCCTACTTATAAGCATCCACACCAGCAAAGCCACCTTTGACTGTTTACAGCAGGACTACTATGTTTATCGCATGATATATATATATATATCTAGATATATAAATAAAATGCATTATTGTGTAAAATTCAGTTAAATATTGGCTTTTTTATGAGGACAGGTGAAAAGGAACACAGCTGGAAGGTTCAGATTTTGGTTCACATATGCAAATGAATTAATAGATGCTGTTTTATTTATGTCCTGCTGCACTTTATAGCTAGTTAGTGATGTTTTTTATTGTGTCATGCACAGTCGAATGACAGACCCACTGGGACTCATAAGAAATATGCTGTTGCAGTGTTGGAAAATATGTCAGACATAAACATAACTTGTAACATACCCTTCATCCTTACACACACACACACACACACACACACACACACACACACACACACATATATATCTATATCCTATTTGGGGGGGGGGATGAAGGATAAACTAACCTTTTCACTTTTCTGGGTTTATCACTGTTTTATGCAAGTCAGTACACTACCTGTCAGTTTATGCTCAATTGCTTAATGAACACTTAATCTTGTGTTGTGTAGTTTGAATAATTTAAGCATCCAAAGAGATTATCACAATAATATATCAAACATTAGAAAATATCACATGGTGATTTTTTTTTTTTGTCTTGTAGATGCACAGATTTATCATTAAGACCTTCATGTGATCCCAATGTACATAAATTCAAGCTTGGTATATATGCATAAAAACATAGTAACAAATGTATTACAAAATGTAAAGATAATAGTTGTATAGTTGTATAAGTAATATATATCAAAAAGTAAGTCACAGAAAAAAATGCAGTCTATAAATGCCCTGTAGATACTTCTTGAGGTCTTGCGTGCAATCAAATGAAGTGCTATCAAGCTGAAGGGATGGAGGTGTCCATAACCTGGCAACACACACAGATACAGACAACAAAAAGAAAGAAAGAAAGAAAAAAGACTGATGTGTCCTACTTATCCAGTAAAACAGCAGTGAGAGAATTTGCCAGCTACGCCCACAGTTAGCACATGCCACACTGTGCTCGGCTCTCTCTCCTTCTCTGTTGCTCTCTCTTCCTTTTTTACACACTTAAATACACACACGCATATGCACAATGGCTGTTCAAAGTTTTTCCAGGGTATTTCTCGGTTAATTAACAGATTAGTGGTGTGGGGCAGCTCTGAAGTTCAGAGGTCAAGACTAAACCCTCTAACTCGGAGGATAATCAGTGGCAGGTGGGTCCACACTTCTCCTATTTTCCTCCCCTCCCCTCTTGACTTGTGGTAAAATAAGCCTGTCCTCTGCATAGGCTACGTTGCTCTTAACTCTAACCGCGGTTAATGCACCTGACAGAGAGAGTGTGAGAAAGGGTGAGGAGGGGATGGAGCAGTATTTGAAAGAGGCCTACACTGGACTGCCAGGACCCATATTTACAAAACTGACCAGTGGGAATCTCTGGACACAGTTTCAGTGAATAGAACTTGGACTATAGGACCTTAGGCCTGGGGCTAATGCTATAAAATAGAAATACAATAAGAGAGACGAGTGCTTTAGTCTCTTTCTCTTTTTTTTCTGCCCTGTTTCCATTCACTCCTCCCATATTCCATTCCAGGTTCTGCTTGGTGGAGAAGTCCATTGTGAGTCTGTGAATGGGAGACTTTGGGAGTGTCTCTCCTTCTGTTAATTAGGACTGGCCAGCGTTTCCGCTCCCCTGTGTGCCCCTCCATTATTTTTTCTTCGCATTCTTTTGCAAAAATTAACCCCATTCCTTCATTCTCACTTCAAAGACCAGTGGCAAATACAAAGTACAGAAAAAAGCAGGAAATTAATGCTTGAATTTGAAAGCATTTAAAAAACTATTTCATTCCAAAGTAATGATGTTCACTGAAAGCAACGGCAAAATAAAGAAGAATAACTGAATCTTTTGGCAAAGTAAACATAAAAATAACATGTAAATAAACAAGCATGACTTAGATAACTACAGACTTCAGAGAGATTTACTAATATGCATTATTGAAATACACTGATACACGCCCACTTACTGAAATAACAACCTAAAATATACCTCCCCTATGTCTATGGTGAACATCAGCTAGCAAAGAAGTCCTGGGGTACATTCTACTGCTGCCCAGCAGGCATCCATTTGCTGCAAAAAAAATCACTTTGCCTCATTAGCTACACACACTCTTAGTTTGTCACAATGCCTTTGCTTGAGTCCTGCTAACAGTGCCCCCCTCTTCTCTGTCTCTAGGTGGAGACTTCAGGGGCCAGAGGCACAGTTTTGGTGAGTGAGGCCTTTTCTTCTACCCCTCTCCTAGCTGGTTTAAGGGTTGTAATTATCTTTTGCTGGGGGAGGCTGTAAATTGGATTAAAGTGGAGGGTCTCGGCTGAGCGGATCACCCCCCCCGCACCTCACTCGCTCCCCCCTCAGTCCTTCACTTCCCCCGCCATCTCACCACTTGGTGGGCCACACGCTGATAACGTGCGGAAAACCGGATTTGGATTCAGCCTCAGCATTCATGGCTTCCTGCCGGAAAAAATGAAATTTTACAACAGAAGGGGCCAGTATGCCTGTGGTATCTGTCCGTGTGGTGTGTTTCATCTGGCCTCACTCTTCCAGAAACACCATTACCTACGTTATCAGTGTGAGCCGACTCAGCCTGACTGGACTGGGAAGCTTGGCCAACTGCTATCCATACACTTTCTGACCATCTCAGTATTGTAGCTCTCTTCACTGCTGGTGGGCACCTGAAGTATAGTTTGCTTAATTGATCTGGTAGTTATTTACTGATTTGCAGAAGATATGTGACATTTTTACTTACAGTAAAGGAGAAAGGATGCTCACACTCCTGAGTATGGTATATACTGATAAAACATTATGTGCTAGAAATAGCATATAGGCAGTTAAAATCAAAATTTGGAGGACAAAGTAAGAAAAGCAGATAGGGAAAGGATGACTTTTTGGCTCTGAAGTCATTTTCCTGGCGATCGTAAAATTTTAATCCTGTCGAGGAATGTCTCCAGGTATTTACGGATTTCTGGGATACTGGTGCGTGAAATGGCAAGTCTACCTTTCCAAATGATGAGAACCCTGTTTTCACTGAAATCGCAAAAGCTTTACCAACTCATGGCAGGTGCAGCATTTGCATTGAATGGACTTGTCTATTCAGATTGGTGCCTGTGACTATATCTAAACCCTGCTTGATTAAACTTTGCCGTAACTTTTCTTTTTTACACACCTGCCAAATTCAGCTATAAATAATGAGGACATTGACACCTATAAAATGTACTATAACACAGTAACTACATTTAAAAAAAGACTTGTGTAGCTGTTTATAATTTTTCTTTTTTATGATAAATTTGTCAAATCAGTGCATTATGATGCTGAATACATATAAGATTTAAAAAACTCATTACCACTATTACTAATATATTAACATAAAGCCTTGTCTAAGGGGCCAGTCCACATAATATGCACTTTTACATTTACATTATTACTCGGCACTCGGCCTCCAGCAAAATTTTAATCTACTTTAATCTACCTATAATCAAATATATTTTTACATTTATAATTTTTAATATTTTATACATAAACTTTTTTGTTTTAATATTTTTGTTGTTTTCGACCCTTATTTAAAAAAGTGTGTCTTTTATGAATTTTGCTGTTTTCCCCACTCTTCTTAGCACATATCCAGGTATAAACGCACATGAATTCTTTCCCAGTATTTGCACATATATAGTTGCCTAAAGCCACTGACAAATATGATAGAACGTTTTTTTCTTTTTTGTTTTACAGTAGGTGATGCCCATCTTTTATGATCTTGCGAAATATTCACTGATGCTTACACTAAACAAACACCTTTACATGTTCGGGTCAAAGGTTTACATCTCTCACTTCCAAACTAAATTTGTGAATAGAGTAAGTGAACTAGCATAAGGGTTTTCTCTGAGGTAATACCAAACTAGGTTGAGTGGTCCCCTATTGCGGGTATAATGACCTGAAACCTGAAGAGCAATGAAAGAGAGTCTATTGAGGAGGGTTTTTCCATTCATGTAAAATGTCAATGCATTTTCCAACAGACACTTACAAGGGATCAGTGGACCCTCAAGTGTTCATGAAGAAAATAACCTTTCAGCACTACACAAGGATGCTGCTCGACTGAGCCATTCTGCGACCATAACACCTCTAATGATTTTACCAAATAGCTTTGGCATTTTAGATAGATAAAATGAACACTAACGGAGATTCAGAAAAAAAAAATATAATAAAAACGCAAGAAAACATCTGCAGCCATTCAGGGTTTACTTTTGCCTTCAAGCAATCTGCATGAAATCATCAAACAAAAGGCCACACAGAGTGCAAACGAATAAGCTATCTAGCTTCTTGGGTTTTAGTTACCAGCATAGAAGTGTTTTTCATTAGGTGCTAGAAAAACAGAGCTACAGTTATCAGGGATGCTCTTCTTTTGATGTTTCCTCAGCTCCCAGCCCACGCTCTTTTTTTCCTTCTCTCAGCCACTGAGATAAATGGGAGGGAGTGCTGTTAGTGGGAGATTCCTCAACACAGTGGGAGCTCAGGGCCGTCAGTATGACTGTTTGTCTAAGACACGGACTATTTGTAGTACTCCCCACAACTAATTCATTTATTATTACACACAAGAGATATGGCAGCGTAAAAAAAATATATACGTGTTTCTGTTTTTGTTATACATCAGGGCATCACCTCCCTTTAACTATTGGAGTCAGTAACATAAATTAGATATGACATTTTTTGATACAAATCATTGTATCTCTTAAATGTGCTCATAAAATATTTTCAGTGATGAATTAAACACAGCCACTGTATCTAATGACTGAAAAATACCATTTAGTGTGCCTTGCTATGAAAAGACTGTCGCAATGAGTCAGAAAAACAATAAATGTTGGCACGGACAGTTTTCATTTGTAACTTTTTACTGAATGCAAAAACAAAGCGGTAATGATAAAGTTACATTTTTAAAGTTGATATTTCGCAAAGAGTTTGCTCTCTTGAGAACACTGTGTTCAGGACAGCTTGGCTAATACAGGTCTATGGTTGAATCACCCATGTATCCAGTTATATAGACCGGATATGTGGCAGAAAATAAGGGTATTCTGTCTGTGTGTTTATTAGACAGTAGTCCGAACCTCCTTTCTTCTTCAGTTTCCTGCTGTGTCATCAGAAGACAAAGATCAAACGGGGGACAAAGAGACCCTCCACGCTCTAGACACCTCTGGGTAGACTGAAGAGCCCCCACTGTTCACTCAGCCTGACCATATCTCTCTCCACTTCCTCTTCACTTCTCTCCAAGCTAGACCTGAAAAGATAAAACTTATCAAAGCTATTTGTCTGCAATGAGCCTGTTCATCCTGCGTTACTGATTAGTGATTGACTCCGGAGCCATTAGTATGTATTTGATTCTGTCGTTGACAAATACCATGTCGCTCTGTGAGATTTACTGTTTTGCGCATGCATCTGTGACTCTGCTTTTAATTTGGATTTTGACTTCTTGTGCATCTCCTTCATGAAATGACCGTTCAGTGAGCCTCTCCTTTCTCATCTGAAAACTTTGATTGCCAATCTGTGTGATCTTTGTCAATCAAACATCTGTTCAGTGTTTTGTCCACTGCTGCACCTGCTGACCTCTAGGTGACCTGCAAAATAAGCAGTGAGGCGGGAAGCTACAGGAAGCAATTTACTCTCCCAAAGCTACCTTGGAATGGCAGAGCCTATCAGGGCCTCTGCCTGAGTGTCCATTTTTTGATTAAATGTGCTCTAGACCTGGCTTCTTATGTTTGATTTTCTTTCTTTTTAACTGCACCCACAGTGTTACATAGGCAAAGGGGAGGTGAAATTTCTCCCTTCCAAATGGATTGCAATTTCCCCCCATTTAGCACCTGAAGGTAATTAGCTTGAAGAGATTGCAGAGTGAGAAACACGTTCATGGAACATTAACTCTCGCACATTCTCCAGTTGCAGGGAATTAATAGGAAAGATTAAAGTTTAAAGAGAGCAAATGCCATTAGCTCACAAACCCCTTCTCCAGGGCTGCAACCAAACCATGCTAAACCAATTCTGATTTTAAAATGGCCTTTTTATTAAAAAAAAAAAAAAAGTATTCACCATATTACATGCAAAGTTTCGTGGGTGTAGTAGCGTGTGCTCTTTAAAGCATGTATGTGCTTGCGTGTTGCACAGGCAAAGTCGCCTGAAGCTTTATGTTGTCCTCTTTAATGAGTTTCCATGTGTCCTCTCAACTGCCCCTGCGTTATGTTAATAACTAGCCTGGCATGTACTAAATATAGCGGCAAGCTAGAGAAAATGTAAACACATAAAATAATAAGCACCGATGCAGATTTTGATACCCTTTTAGAGAGATTTTTCTTTAGCTTATCGCATCTTCTTTTTTGCACCTTCTGGGATTTTTTAAGTATCTATATGTGTATCTAATCATTTATTTCCATCATACATTGAGTTTTCATTCGGTTATACTTTTCTCCACTTATTTGCCCATTTAGCCATTCATCCATCAATCTATCTACCTTAAGGGGATAGAGGAGGAGATGGCAATTGGCAATGAATTTTTAGAGGCCATCCCACTCACAGATTCCATCACAGCCTGAAAAATTCTGTGAGGTAAAAAAAATGAAATTGAGACATGGTAGAATTTATTGCCCAGAAAATTCCATTCTACTATCTGATTTGAAAAGTCCAGTCCTCCTAGCTTCAGAAAATCTATTTCCCCACATTTTAATACCCCCGCGTAGCACTCCTCATAATTCATTCAAGTGTGTTAAGCTCAGTTTTATTAGATCTGAAACAAATTTTGGTGGGGATCCTATAGGTCATTAACCATGGAGTAATTTTATCCTTGTTTCCCTAATGATGCCATAATGGTGAGTGAATTTCTTAACTAAAGACCAAAGAACATTGTGAAGGTCAGCTTCATCTGCAGGCTCCTTCAAGCGCTTCTCAGAGAGATTGGAAAAGTCGCACATTTTTGAGGAGTCATTAATAACCTTAAAGCTGAGAGCCTATTTGCGATCTCGCTCTCTACCTTTTAATTTCCCTGCTTTTTCACACCCTCTGTCTTTTTTCTGTTCTTTGGTTGCCCTCATGCAGAAAGAAAGGAATGCACTGTGTATGTGTGTGTGAACAGGTTAAAGAGAGTCCGAGAAAAAGAAGTAGAGAGCAGAAATGGTAGTACAGTGACATACAGATCCCAGATGTGATGCTGCCATAATTTGAATTTTATGCCTTTGTTATCGCTTTAATCATTTTCTTTATTCGTTTTGTTTCAGTGGTCTGGGAGAGACACCTGATTGGGTAAACCACCTAGGGACCCATTTTTATTTGGAATGTGGTGCAAGGTCTAATTAGAATTTGAATTTTGCTGAGCCTTGAAATGGCTGGTACTTTATCCTGATCGCCTTAGATATTGTTCCAAGTCAATCATTTGTCATCGCAAAGCATGCCGGGAAGGTTCTGCTAATGAAGCCTCGCGTTTGTTCGCCATTTTTTGCTGCCCTGGCATTTTTGTCCATTTAGCCAGCCTGATGTACGGACGGGAGTGGTTATATATCCAGTGTTACGACACTAGCAGGAGCACAGTGTGGTTGGACTGCTGGTGTCACATCCATCTGAGGTCTGTCACCATTCAGCACTCGGGGGATCTGGGACTGTATATTAAAATGTGCTTCTTCTTTTTAACAAAGAAACTACAGAGTGAATAAGCTCTTTTTGCACATTCCAGATAAAATAACATAATATTACTACTTACATACCTAAATTTAAAAGTATTGCAACTAAGAACTTGTCTCTTCCACTCTATTAATGTTGCGTTTTAATCCTCTACATTACATTTGAAATTTTGTAGCCTTTAGCATATAGAATTTATTCTGAATAATTTATAAGAGGCAAAAAAAGTTAGGAAACATAAAGCATTGGTACAAATCAAGCATTGGTGATATTAGTCCATACCTGTACTTTTATACAATTTTAACACCTTCTATTTTATCACATCTCTTTCACATTCACACAACACGTAAATTAGCTTCACCCTGACAAGTTACAACATTAAAGTTCTTAAATACAATAATTCTGCATAAGAGTGTTTACTTTAAAAACATTTTCATTCTAATAAATCTGTTTAGAGAAACTTTGGAATTTAAAACTATATCTGTAATGTCTTGTTGTTATGGTAGTGTATCTCAAGTAAATTACCCAAAACCTCTTCTGAAAGTTCAAAATCTAAAGTAGCAAATTATAAAAGTGCATATAAATACGCAACAACACAATTTCTCTATTGGAAGTACTTTTTTATATATCTTCAGTACTTTTTAATGGCACTTTTCCCATTTTAGTTTTGGTGCAAAATCTGAATACTACTGTACTTCCACCAGCATGAGGCTTACATATGAGTGAAAATCTCAAATTAAAAACAATACAAAAAGAAACAAAAACCCAACTGAAAAGATATCGAGAAGTAGTTACAGATACTATTATATATATTTTTAGTGATTCATTCTTTAGAGAAACAGGAAATTTCATA
>NW_005187550.1:1078705-1087866 GCF_000239375.1 Pundamilia nyererei | reverse complement strand
ATATATATATACAGGATGGATCTTTTTTTTTTTTTACAATATGGTATACATGAACGTGTGTGCATGATTGTGTGTGTTGTCTCTCATTTAGATGGATTCCTCTCAGGGACAGGGGACTACTAGCTGTCCTGTATGGTGCTGTGTGAACAGGAGAGGGTAATGGTGTTTTGTCACAGCTTATCTGGGTTAACGTGTGTCCTACTCTCAGGTCCCCTCCGATGTATTTTATTTCCCCGAGTGCCTCCTTCGGAGAGATTGGAGTTGACAGGCGTTAACATTTAGAAATGTACCAATAAATGGCATTCATGGGTGCTGATATGCAGTTTGCTGGTAGTACATGAAGAGTAGTGCAGTAGCTTCCTGTGCAAAACTGTCATATCTAACTTGAAGGTAGTAATAATCTATTAATTATATTATAGTTTCATTGTGCTGGTGGATAATTTATATATTTATTTTTACATTTTTGTTTATGCTGAATGTTTGGCACTCAGTTGTACTATAGGTTGTTTTCCCCCGGATCTGCTTGAGTAAACAGGTATCTGTTGAATGCACTCATGGGACTTTTCTGTTAATTGGGTTTAAATCTAATTGAAACTGAACTAAAAAGTCTGGAAAGCCTGCTTTGAACTCCTTTGAAATAAAATAAAATTATACTGACAAGATGATGGATCACCTGTAAGTCTACCTGACACTGAAATTAGGGTTTTTAATGACATGCTGCCTCCTCCTAGATGTGAAATTCAAATTCCCTCCCTGGTCTCCCTCCTTGTCGTCACCTGTCCCTTTGACTCGCATACGCCAAACACAGGCACTTTGTCTTTGTCACTGGGAGCAGGACAATGTTTTTCACCACCAAGCTTTTGTATTAACCAATCTCATATGGAACTGAGGACATAGCTCATTGAGCACCATGTTGTTGTTACGTGAGCGTATTTTTCCTTTCATAGGGAGCAGCCACAGATTTTTTCTACCTCTCATTTTATCCCTACTGTAGCAGCCCCCTTTATTGTTCTATATATCATAGACAGTATTCAAATTTCTCACACTTTATAGATCAGACAGGGAAAATAACTTGCATCAAAGTTTACATTTTAAAAGTTTAAAATGTGCATTATATATTGTATCATATACTATATTCATATATTTTGCAGACCATTTTGTTGGTCTATGCTGATACAGGGTAAACTGATCATGATATCTGAAGTCCTGGTATGCCACATGACAATGGTATGAAGTCATCTGCAATCAGGTATGGCACCTTTCATGAACACCCACTCTGGCTCTTGTGTCACCCCACGATCCTCTGTTTTGATGGGGGCCACAGTAATTCATTCTGAAGCTGGGAGGAAAGGCCCGGGTTGGCTCTGGGACTGAGGGCAGCAAGTAGTAAATGAAAAATCAATGGTACTGTGACACATTAACTTATCCCCCAATTTCATAACTGGCATTAGGTGTCAGGAGAAATCTGTGTTGTGGAGGTGGCTGGTCGGGCCTTATTGGCTTTCATGGCCAATGTGTGTTGTCAGCTGGTGGAGGGAGTAGTTGAAAGTGGAGCGCTACAGAAAAATAATAAAAGACAATGGAATCTCAAGGACTTCATCATGCTGCTGCTGGTTGGTTCTTAGGGAGCAACAAACAGTGCTGACTGTTCTTTCGGCTTATAGCTTGTCAATTATCTATCTCTCTATAGACATATATATACTGTATATAAAATGTATATTTTGCCATGTTAGTCTGTTAATGAATCTGTTGAGAAATATCTACAAATTCATTATTGATCATTACTAATATAAAATTAGAAGACTTTAGGACTGTCTGAAAAACAAATACTCAGATTAACAACGCTATATACAACAGAATCAGTACCAACAGTGCCATCTGCGACTTCACACAGTCCCTCCCCTCAATTGCAGCCAAAGTCGTTGATGTTCACAACCCTAAACAACACTTTAGGAGGACTTTCTAAAGGTCAGTAAAGCTCCTGTTTTGGCAATATTTAGATATTATGCAGTTATCAAAAATGTTAACCTCGCCATTAACATTAGCCATTTAACTATTAGTAATTACCCAATAGCTGGCTTATATTATTAAGTCAGAGGCTAATAGCTATGGCTAATAATGAAACAATGTCATGTGAGAGCTAAACAGCTAACATTAGCACTCATTCCCTTCTGTAACATTAATAGAGAGTGTAACTTTAACAGTATAAGAAAAATTATTTGTGTCTAAAACTTGTCATGTTTTTGCTAAAGTCCCATACTGAAGCAGAGAAAAGTCTGCTAGCAACTAGACATAAACAGTGGCTACCTATTTTAGCAACTCTGTTTGATTAGCAATGAAAAGACGGTACCAAGTCAACAGAGACATGACACTACTTCAAATGGAGCTGCCAGCTGGACAGCAGCTGGTTAGTGTAGTGGGAAGACCACACACCTTTGGAGCGGAAATCACAAGTTCGATTCTCTCCCAGTAGCCAGTAAGGGTCCTGGCTAGGCCCCCCATGCCAAACATCAAGCCCTGGAATGGCATGGCTATGTCTGCAGCCTGAACGCAGCTCGGACACAACACATTTCACTGCATATTGTACTCTGTATGATTGTGTATGTGACCAATAAAGCTTTCTTTCTTTCTAAATGGTTTAAGTACTTCTTGTATTTTTTGTGTTTTTAAAATTCTAGTATCATGGCATCCCTATGAGATATCAGGGGTGTATCCAATATATTCTGTGGTTTTACCAAATCCAACACTGTAGATTTGCTTTAAATTATTTTGGTTCAATTGACACAGGGTCACATAATTGATACCAAAAGGTTTAATACTATAACATCAATCACTGGGCTTTTAAGCTTAGAAAAAAATTATTACATTTATTATTACATTACAAGTCATGAACTTTTTGAGTGTTTAAGCACAACTACCACTTTTCCTAAATTTTATAGATTTATTAATTGTTTCGAGTGCTTGAACGTTACTAAAGTTTATTATACTGTATTTGATACGGGCAGGTACAAAAAAATACATTGTGCATAAATTAATACATACATAAATTAATACATACATTAATACAATAATGAAATGAACCGGAGCTATTATAATCAATTGACATTATGACAGGTATAGGTCACCGAGACACCTAGCAATAGTATATGCAAAAAGCTTGTACCTTTTAGTTAAAACAAAAATAAATAAGGAATTTAAAGGTGAATTAATGAAAATTACCTAATAAAAAGGGCAGGTTTCAATGTTCTCTTTGCCTTTGGAGTTCCTCTTAATTCAAAATAGTCTTGGCATTCATCTGTCACATCATAACAATAATAATCTACAGCAAGTCAGAGAGAAAAATAGCCTTCACTTTGGAGAGCCAGTCTAATCAGTACTTTCTCTCAACTGTTAAATGTATTTAAACACTAAATTAACAACCCATAAAGGGCCTCTGGTACACTACATTCAAATTAGAGCCAGATCTTATTTACTGCCACAGAACTGCAAAAGTGACACTTTCCTTGATCACATTAAGAAATGCAACGGAGTGACCTTGGCGTTATGGAGGTAGATGACATACGACTGCCACCACCCACATCCTCAAAAACACACAGATTCACTGTATCTTCAGCCAGGAGGCAAGGGTGGAAAAAAAAGAATGATAGAAAGAGGATGACTGTCCTCATCTACAGTGTCATTAAATCATCAGCTAATGGTGTTAGCATCAGTTCAGCTACTAATGCTGAGGCGAACCACTAAGATTTATGGGAATGACATCTGAGAATTGGAAAACAGGATAAACACTCCGGGAGCTTGGGTCTTAGTTTTAGAAAAAGCCCAGCTAGCTTATGGTTCACCTCTAAGTTCTGTGTCGGGGGTGTCATCTTGTTTAGTGGGAGTCGATCGTTCACATATTTAATGCTTTAATTACACCTCAACAGCTGTGCACAGTGATTTAAGTTTATGGATGTGAAAGCTCTTAATTATGAAGCAAAATGCATAAAGCCATTTCTGATGGTGGATGCAGACAATTAAATTTATTTAAAGATTTTCTGCAGAGGCAGAGTAAACGGCTTTCTGAAAATGACCCTTCCTGAAATGCACAATATGCTGTAATGTGTTCTATAATGTGTGATCAGTGTGAACAGAAGGCATCAATCAGTAGGGCGTCATTGGAAAGTAGAGAAGAAATTTTAGCTTTTTAAATGATGTAATAAAAGAAAAAGTCAATTTTAAAAAACAGGACAAGAGAGATAAATGTACGTCGCTATCTAATTTCTGTGAAAGCAAACTATTAACTGTGAGGATGTGGTTTAAAGTTTGAAAAAAGGTAATGAGTAGACCTTGATTTAAGATTTAGTAAAATGCAAACATTTTAGGCACGTTTTTCAGCTTATTTATGCTTTTATTTTGTGATTTTGTAAATAAGGTAGAAATCTGATTCCCTCCAAGTTAATTTAGAAACATGACTGCAACCTCACACATCTATTCCAACAATCCTTTGTTAAGTATATACATGCAGTCAGCTATGCAGCACATGAATAACTGCATGTGTTGTGTTCAGAAAAGGAGAGTAAACCATAACAAGCATAATAATGTAGACATATATAGACATTAACAGGCTCTGTATTCCATTTAGCCAAAACCGAAAGGCCACAAATGACTGTAAACTCTTTTAATTCTGTTAGTCTGATGAAATATACTTGTAGTTTGCTGATCTCTCACAACCTCACGTGTTAAGGTAACACTCTAGATGTATGATGTGGGGAATTGACTCGTGCCTTCCTTTTGGTACCAGAAAGTTAACGTGACACATTTTTCTTTCTTTTGTCCTCTCTCAGCACTCTTTATTCCCTCTTTGTGGCTCTCTTTCTGTCTCTCTTGCAACCTTTAAAGACTCTGTCCTTTTTCCAGCTGACTGGTTGAGGCCTGGGCTTGGGCCGATGATTTTAAATAAAGTAATTCCCTTAAATGTTTTTTAAAAGCTGCAAGAGCCATGATATCGTGGCCATTATTGATGACATCATTACTATGTATAAGATCTCTCAGTGAATAATAACCCATGATCTGTCATTTTTCCTGTTATTGGCACTGCAAATTGTAAAGGTTATGTGATTTATTTTAATGTTTCATGTGTCATCTGGTGTTTCCATGCACTGCTGTCCCGATATATTCCACACTTAAAAGCATTATTGTTCCATTTTACTCCAGCTCACAATCCTGGAAAAGTACTTGTCATGAATAAACCTCAGCCTTATTTAATTGTCTATAGGCATTTTTTAAAAACTGAAATCCAGTAATATACTAAATCAATATAACATATATTTTTATAAAATGGCTAAATGCATAACCTCTATAAAATATTTCTTATAACAGAAACTCATTTTCAGGTAGTCATTTATACTTATCTTGCTGAAATCACCTCTCAAATTTGCTTTACGGAGAAATAAAAGTATAATCTTGTTCGATATATTTTATTTTGTTTCTTATTTAAGTTTTTTTTTTGTTATATTAAACCATGAAATCTAGGTGGACAGATTCTGCATTATTAAACATGGAACGGAGAAACAGAAAAAAACAAGCCCACATACAAAGACATTTCTGTACAGCATATTCCCCAAAGATGAATAGCTGTTTGGTGGTATGGTCGTGCAGAACAATGAGAGGGATTTCAGGAAAATGGGCTTTGGGGTGGCATTGTACGCATACATTGTGGAGGGGGGGGGGAATCAGCACGCTTGAGCGCATTTAAATTTACACAAACTCTCTAGGAATGACAGTGATAAATGTTACACTCTATTCTACAATATGTTTAATGCATAGGTCTGAGGAGTTAAGTTTTCCCCTCTGGTACGAGGCTGCTGTTGTAGTTACCACTATATGTTACATCAGATTCCCTTCCATTAAAATGCCAAGTGGCACAGTGAAGACAGCAGGAGAATATGACATTGAATTTGTTTACCTGTCACCTTCCTCCATCCTTCATCCCCCCCACACACACACTTTTGTGTGTGTGTGAGTGTGTATGACTTTGTGTGAGGTCAGGCTTGACACTCTTAAATTAGACCAGATAAAATCAAAATCAAAATTTAAATTTGTAACAAAAAAAAGAAGCCACTCCTGACTTTAGTAACTTTAGAATATGTGTAACATTTTCTGGTGTATTTTGCTTTACTGATCAAACCTCAGAAAAATGCATTATGGTACTGTAAGGATGAACTGTCAGGCCTCTGAGGGGGAAAAAAATCTGTC
Source organism: Pundamilia nyererei (assembly GCF_000239375.1). Taxonomy (NCBI): domain Eukaryota; kingdom Metazoa; phylum Chordata; class Actinopteri; order Cichliformes; family Cichlidae; genus Pundamilia; species Pundamilia nyererei. Next base: position 1,081,632 of record NW_005187550.1, on the reverse strand, counting down.
CTTATCACTGAAGAAATTCAACTGTGACTGGCCACATCGTGGTACATTTCCTGTGCTCTGCCTATGACTGTCACAAAACGACCAGACCGCTGCTGTTGACACACACGAAAAAAAGTGCTCGAGCTCTCTTACTACCTTTTTTCCCCTTTTCTCGCGCTTTCTCTTTCCCTATCACACAAACACATACAATTATACACATACATAAGACGACACACCAGTGTGGATTATAAGCAGGAGTATGCTGGGAGTCTCTGACCTGCGTTTGATCTTCTGTAAGCAGGGTCTGCATGAGCAGCTGAGTGTAGTTCTACTGTACTTGTACCACTGTAAGCACTGATAAGATAGCGTGCAAGCTTGATCTCTCTTAAGGATAAGTGCTTTGGCTCACAGTGCACCTGGAAAGACATGGTAACACCTGAGTGGATGTTTTTAAAACATACTGTATACCATGGTACAGCCGTATATATATCAGTGAACCAACTAGGGATTACACCCCCTTTCACACACACATTTATAATACTTTCCCCTGCTCTGTATGGTTTTTGAGAGATTTTTCCTGACTTCTAAGAAACTGTCTAAAGAAAGTGCTTGAAAAGTTTTGACAAATTATGCATTTTTGTTTAGCCCAAATTAGAAAAAAGAAGGGTTTTATTGTTATTACTTAAATAACGATTAATTATTACCAGCACTAAAAAAACAAAGATGACTTGTTAACAAAATATCAGCTGTTTAGTTCATTTATGTATTTTTGGAGTAGTTGTGTTGTTTTATTCCAGTTTGTAACTAATCAATCTGAGCATTTGTGGAAGAAAAAAATCCTACCCAGGCAGCTAATAGAATCCCTTGTTGCTATTTTTTGTTGTTTATTCTTGTAACACAAGTTTTTCCCAATCTGAACAAAACCCTATTACAAGTGAACAAGTGCAGGAGTGGGTGGTTTAAACTGCCATTATGTTCTTTAGTTTTATGACCCATACAATAGCCTGGGCCAAGCATAGCTCCTTGTGTACTGTAGTGGGCCCACTGTAAAGCCTGAAATATGTAAACAAACAAGCCCAAACTTTCTCTGATTTACAACATTAGCAGGTCTTGGCTGGGAATCCTTTACCACCTCCAACAGGCCTTAGCCAGCCAGCAATTCCAGTCGCAGACAGCTTGAGCACTTTCGATTTTATACCTCAGCAATTTTTATAGCATCTTTAGCTCTGCACGCACAGACCTCACTATATTCTCCGGAAAGAGAGAGGCTGCAAGCGGCAGGGTGAAAGAGGCAAATAACAATATTGCCAGTGCAAAAAAAGAAAATGGGTGCTCGTGGAGGATGCTAAGTAGCTATAGGTCACGTGACTTAAAATGCTTTGTGCTATGATTGGTCCCTGATGCACTCCTAGCTTCTGATTGAACTGGCTGATGGTACAGCACTGTCTCGTTGCGTCTCGCTCAGATTAAGTGAGGTAGAGTAGCCAAGCCTCTGACGGTTTTAGCATCTGCGCAAGTTGCTGTAACTGATACTGTGAAGTTATAATTAAAGGTTCCAACTGAGAGACCCTGGCTTGATGCAGTTCACACCTTTCCTCTCTTCTGCAGGATAACTAAACGAGTAATGTGAAATGCAGGATTGAAGCAGAGGTTGTTTCTTCCTGTGCCAATATGAATATAGTATTGAAAGAAAAAGAAAGGATAAAGCTGCAAGAGGTTAATATCACTTAGTTTCTAAATGCGATCTGTTCTTATTTATTAGTTAGTTTTTTCCTGGTATTCCTGCAAATGCTACAGCTGTAAAACACACAGTACACTACACAGCAATACTGTAGAATGGGTAAGTGCCACTTAGTCCCTATAATTGTATTTCAAATCATATTATTTTTCTATTATCTTGTTTCAGACTCGAAGTAGTGATATGCAGCTCTGAGTCCAAATTTTTCACCTAGTGAACAAGGTTACAGCTTTTGATTGTGACACACTGTCTCCCATTTTTCATTTACCTGGCAGAAAATCAGTTGCGACAGTTAAATTTTGACAGTAGAGAAAATCTACTCGTTGCCATTAGAGCTAATGTCATGTTTCTGTGCTAATCCCTCATCATTTTTGGGCCTCATTGCCTATTTTTCTCTATGATATTAAGTATTCAAAGCTCATTTACATTCTTATTTTTCAATTTGCTGCTGCAGTAGTTTAATTTATTCCATATAATTTCTTTTTCTGAGAGGGACATTAATCATTGACTGTACGTTTTAGTGCCTCTGGGATTTTTTTTAATCAATAAAATAAAGGAATAAGAGCCTCTGCACTGAGCTAGGTTACAGATTCTGTGTAGAGGACTTGTTTCAATCGCTTGTGTTTTAAAAGATCTTTATATTTGTTTAAATTGAATTACCAGTCGTAGCACACTTTACTGTTCCATCTTGTTGATGAATGTTTCTAAGTTCGTTATCTCTTTTTCCCTTCCAATATTACACATTTCTAAATCTTTTGGCCCCTGGAGAACTTTCCCAAAAAGTTATTTCTATTAGTGTTTCTTGGTATTGTTTGTAAAGCAGCGACAAAAGCATGTCTCAGAAATAACACTCATATCAATAAGGGCCTCCCTGTAATGCTTCTGGTAGTTCTATATTTCTGGTCTGTTAAGCTGGAGGCCTAACCACTTTCATCCTCTTTCTTCCTGCCTTTTCTTGTTGTTTCTTCATCCTTTCACATTCATTTTATGCTTGGCTATTCCGTAGGCTATCAGTGTATTAATGCCATGGCTTAAGCCAAACAGCCTCTGTGAGATAAGCCTCTGGGTCGTCATGTGGCTGTTCACAGTTCATACTCCACTTTCCCCCCTTAGTTGGAAACTCCAAATCATTTAATAATATTAATCTGTTTTTTAATGTGTGTGTGTGTGTGTGTGTGTGTGTGTGTGTGTGTGTGTGTGTGTGTGTGTG
>NW_005187550.1:1068268-1078685 GCF_000239375.1 Pundamilia nyererei | reverse complement strand
TGTGCCTGTAATTTTTTTGTTTCAATTTTTTTTCTTTTTTTGCTGTTTCTCGCCGTGTATTATAGACATTGCACATCTTCATTAGTTATTGACTTGTTTGAAAGCCTTGACCTTCCAAAGGTGTGAGTGAAGGTGGGGGTTTGATCACTGGTTGATGAAGGGGGTCTGTAGAGATGGAGGGGGTCTGTAAACTCTGATACATAATGCTGTGAGCTATAATACTTTTTGCATGGCTGGTCGCAGGCCTGCTAATCACAAGGAAAAGACCCAGCTGTCTCACTCCATAAACCAGGCCCAGTAAGAAGACAGCCATGGGGGCACAATGTCACTTGTAAATCCCAAATTAAACTCAACTGCCCAAAGCTTCACAGCATAAAAACACCCTTACCTCAATCCCACCTCCCCATGTCTTCCTCTCAGCTCCACGGGGTGTAAATGGACAGACAGAGCCCCGATAGGTGTCCAGGTGTCAACAGTGTCAAGGTTGTGGAATGGTCAATTTGTCTGCTTGTTGGCTTGCTTTATGCATTTATTTCATGCCACAAAGTTTCTCCTGCAGCCGGGCATGCCCACAATCCCTGTACCACCACCCCAATCCATTTATTCCAGGCTCTGCATGAAGAATTTGTAAAGGTTTAGGTTTTCAAAAGGTAAATTATGCTAGGGGGAGGGAAAAGTTTCTCTGTATCTTTTCCCCCAAATCCTCTTCTTCCTTGTGTCATAGATTCTAAAAGAAATGTCTTTATATGCGTAGGGGCTAGTTTGAGCTTGCTATAGGGGAGGGGAAATGGTCTCCTTGAAGGCAATCTGTTCATTAAGATAATGTGTTAGTTCCAATTAAACTAACATTAAAATGGTCCCCATACAGAGTTGGAGTCAGCGTTTTTCCTAACTTGCTCTTTTAATTACATCGTTCCTCTCCTGTCATTAAGGATATTAAAAATTCATTAACAAGAATAGTACTGCGTCACAGCAACAAATCAGTGAGACTTTCATCTCATGTTGTCAAAAGATTATTGCCATTAGTGATTTCATCTGAAAGGCGTTAAATTCTCCTCAAGCGATATTTCAGGACTTGAGTGTCAACAGGTTACTTTACTGGTGAAATGTCAACTTGTTAAAACCTCACATTTATTTGCAAGGTGTTTTAATATAGGATTTAATGGAAAAAGAAGGAGATATTTAAATGATGAATGAGTTTTGGCAACATAGGGCTTTATGTGTTGTATTTATCCATTTATTAAATGTACATTTATTTGCAGCGGCATCTAGAGTCCCCTCTAATGTGATTCCATTGCCGGCTGTTATGTTTTCCGTCAGTTATATTTCTCGCTCCTAATTTGTTTTCATCAAATGTGTTTATGGCTAGCTGAAACTGTTTTACAGCTTTACTATTGAACCGTGCTGCTGCTGCTGCAGGAAATGAGTCTGTCCATGAATAACACAAGCTCTGGCAGTGTCTTCCTTGCCAGAGAGGAGTAAGGGAAATATAATCTGCATCTCTTTCATATCATAAGTAGAAGTTTATCCTTTGCAGAGCAGTTTCCAGCATAAAGTATATGTATCTGACTTTCTAGCTTATTAAATATCAGTGCATAGCCAAAGCTAACCCACCTAATGATGAAGATTAAAGAGATAGAGCATACACACATGGGAAATGCAGCAGGTGTTAATGTGAAAATAATTAGGGGTTTGGCAAGAAAGTGAGGAATAATTAAATGAATAAATGTAAAACAACAGCTTTGAAATGTTTTGTTGGCACAGAAATGATTTTTGTGTCCCAAAAATTTCCCCTGTGGTATCTGTGAACACCTTCATGCGAATCTTAGTCAGTATTAAAAAAATTAAGTTGAACTACATAAAAGGTATCTGAGGTGACTAAAGATGAAAATATTACTAAAGTAGTTTTTACTTGATGATACTTAAAAGTACTATGGGATTCATCTGAGTAATTTTTGTACACTTCTGTAGCATTGGTATTAAATTAAATTGAGTTCAATTCAATTTTATTTGCAGCAGTAGCGTCAAGGCGCTTTATATTATAAAGGTAATGTAAATACCTCCACCACTACCGCTGGCTTACCCACCACGTCCTGCAGCTCCGCATTTGTAGCTGCGGCCGTGGTTTTCAAAGACGTAATCCGTTGGTCATGGGTGTTAAGAGTCGTTTGGATGCTGTCCAGCTTGTTTTCAAATCGTTGAACGGATGTTTTGAAATTTCCCGGAAAGCGAGGCTTTGTGCTCCTCCAACGTGGTTTTTAGCATAGCCATGATAGCCCCATTAGCCGAGCCGAGCTCATCTCTCTTTTGCTCCTGGTTCCTGGTGTTTCTGCTGGTCATCTTGGCAGATTATGACGCCAGACAAACAATACCACCAATATAAGTCCCCACTTTGTGGCTGATAAAAGTAGGAGCTCTGTGAAGATCGACTATTCCAACATGCCATCACCCAGAAGTCCTTCCTAAGGTAATGTAAATACAATAATCAATAAAAAACAGAGAAAACCCATGATCAAGGGCTTTGGCGATAGTGGGAAGGAAAAACTCCCTTTTAACAGGAAAAAATATCCAGCAGAACGAGGCGCAGGGAAAAGCAGCCATCTTTTGTAAATTATGAGCATCCATGAGCTTGTTTTAAACTAGTGATTAACTTAAAAACGTAGGAAATGTCCTAGCAGCCAACTATGTAAACTGTTCCATGTAGAATCACATGATACAACACATGGCAAAAAGAGAAAAGATTAAAAAGAGAGAGATTAAAGAACTAAAAAAGCATCATCATCAATTTGACGGAATGTTCAAAGCATTCAGTTAAATATAGTTTTATATTTATTATTTGTAATAATAGTATTAGCTATACTATAATACACAATCCTGTGTCTGTTTGTTTGCCTCCTGCATGAGGAGTTGAGTAACCAAAATTATTACAGCAAGCTTCAAATTGATGCGTTACAATTTAAAGGTTATCTATATCAGATCTTATGCTGTCATCATGTTCTGGTATCAACTGGATAAAATGAGGCATTTACAGCATTTATGTGCCTATAATACTTTATAAATTCATTGCGTCATTTTCATATCACAGAAATCACATTGATATCCCAAAAAGTTACGTTTTGCATATTACAAAGTCATCATGTTGCCTAGCAACCACCCAACAACAGACTAAATGACCAGACAGTAATGTACCATGGACATGTGCTAGTATATACTTCCATCCATGTATTCTCTTACTTTTAAGTGTTGCAGGAATGATGGAGCATATCACCCTGTACAAGTTGCCATTGTTATTAATGATACACCATGCACTTGTATTGGCATAAATTGCAATATACAATGTACATCGAAAAGTAAGGAAAATGGCGAATGATGCATAAATATCTACTGCTAGCTGATAAATTTGGAGTCCAAATGTGATCATGTGGCTCAGAAGAATAACAAAAGTTACAGTATAGTCGCTACATCCATATTTTATACTTATGAACTTACTAAAGTCAACTATACTGCTGCCAAATATGCTTAAAAATAAAAGCTTCTTTTGTTTGTTTAAACATTATCTACAGCTCATGCAGAAGCTTTTCAGTGGTTTTAACTCTTTTAACTTTTTCTGCACTTGAAGCCTTTTTTTGTATTTGGCTGATGACTCTCTACCAAGGAGTGACCAGCGTATGAACCCTTTCCACTCACGCACCTTCACTGAAAGCTGAGAAAAAGAAGAGCATAACGTCACCACATTATTAATATTCCATTAGGAGCTGTTGTGAATTCTATCTCGGTGCAGCCACCAGTGTATCATAGAGCACTGAAATATTCATATCCTCCTAATTAATTGGCATCAGAGGGGTGCCTTGTTTTGTTTTTCAAGTAGTACAACAGAAAAATAAGCAGCAGGTGATGGCATTTTTAAATGAAGTTATAGAATAGAAATAAACATCTTTATATATTCATTTCTATTTGGGATTTTACAGATAAGCATGGATGAAAACAAAACCAAAGAAACCAAAAACCACCCTATAAAATGAAGCTTTTGTCATGTTTCTTGAAATCTGTCCAGGTTAACATGTTTTCCCCAGACCAAAAACATCATCACTGCTGTACCAACCACAACCCCTCCCACAAGTGCAGTCATCGAATTGCATTATATTGCTCTGTGGGACTCCCATTACTCACTGGGGCTAATCTGTAATGACTGGCTATCATCAACCGGCCGAGCTAAAATGGGCTGTTTTATTGATTATACTCAAACAGAAAAAATAATTCCAGGGGTCCAACACAAAATACTGATTATGAGAAACTATCCTCTCAGCCTCCTTCACTTCTAACCAATGTCATTCACTCTAATCCTTGTTATGAATTAAAGCACACCCTGCCCTCCCTCACAAAAATATGCTATTGATCAGGCCTCTGCGTGTGTGTATGTCACAGATTAGACACACGTGTGTATATAACACTGTGAGTAGCAGATAGACAGCTCCAAGCTGAAGTTTTTACATACCGGTGCTGCTCTTATTGGTTTCGGTGTGGGGATCTATGTCCCAGCTGTGTTGGAGATCTATCAACCCTGACAGGTCTATTGTACCAGCACCCTTCAAAAGCTGTGACCAACAATTCGCACCAAGATATCACTTTCAATTAGAAAAACATTCAAGGACAGGGATGCGGGCAATTTTGAAGTGACGGCAGCAACCACCAGGCCGCTAGTCTGGGTTTTTTGCAAGCAAAAACAGTCATTTTCATTCTAAGTAAAAAAATTTCTGTTAAGAAATTGCATTTAAACCCTTAAAAACTTGCTTAACGTGTAAACTTCTGATATTGCCCTTCGTATCTAAGAATCAAAAACACAAGGCTGCACAGAAACTAAACAAATAAGTAGCTCCTTGATGGTCTTTAGAAGCCTGAGGATTCGGAATTCCAGAAATGAATGGGTATTTGAATGATTGCTGCTGTGACAGGCTTGCTGTGATAGAATAACACATTCTGTTGAACAAATAGACCCTTGAGTGCCGGCTGGTCCCAGGGGTCTGTCTATAGCCCCGAGGCTAAGGCTTTCATAGGGATAGGCTGCTCACAGCATGGCTATTCCCTGACAAACACACTGTCTGAAACTGTAATGCTCCCCATGTAAATGCATGTATATTGTTAGCACGCTGTACTTTTATGTACACGCAGGCACATAAAACCATGTTGGTTTTTGCTGTATATGGTGATTGAATAAATATTGTGGGGAGTGATTATGCAAAATAATAATTTTCCGCAGCCGCACATAAAAAGCAGCTGTTTTAGAGTCTGAGTCATAATCCGAACTCTGTGTTACCTTGTTGTAAGACTATGTAAGAAAAGCCTCCAGTGGGGCTAAAAGCACTGGGGCTCAACTTTGTTCACTGGTGCCTTAAGAGACATGTTGCTGCTGTTGTAATGCATGAATCCTACACTGCAGCCCGGCAGCCCCACGCAGCACGCTTTTTGATGATGTCACAGGGTTAGATAGGCGCCATTGTAGATATGGGCTTCCAGAGAACCACTACACACTGTTCTAGCATCTGCTGAAAAAGAAACACCCTCCCAAGTCCCTTTGACACAGCCTTTTTTAAAGGAGAGCTGGACAAAAGCCACAATTTCTTCTGTGATATCCTGTTAAGGCTGTTCTGGAGCCAGCCAAGCATGGCCTTCCTTCAGAGAGCTGGGGCAACATCATTCAGTTTCCTTCGTGTGATTCAAGGCACACAACAAACCCTGTGGTCCACAGCTCAGTGGCCAAGGAAAAAGACCCGTCACACATTGTCTTTTACCCATATGCACATTCAGAGGCAAGCATATTATGCATCACCCCCGTTCGGGCATGTACTACACAGCACAGATGCACACATACTAAAGAAAAGGTAAGGTTTCTGTTTTATAACTTTGGTGTATTTCTGTTTTTTTTTTTAAATGATATGTGATAAATTAACTCACAGTGTTTATTTAATCTACTGTAACTTACTTGAGTCTGACTTATCTTCAGTGGCCCATTACCATTGACCATTTACCTACAGAGATTGCCCTGTAACAACAGGAAAACACAACATCGCAAGTATGGGCTGAGGAGCGGTTCTAACAAAGGTCTATTTTGCAGTATGCTAAGAGGGAGCATATATGTTGCCACTCCAATAGACCCTCTGTTTCCTCTGAGCTCAATTAGACCACTGTTAACTCTGTATAATTAACAACCCCAACAGTGTAATCAAACAGAATCTGAATTAATGGTGATGAATTGAAAAAAAGGGTTTAAGTGGTGGGGGTAGACAAAATACAGAAAGAATATCTCAGGGGCAAACATGATAGAATTACAAAATGAGCAGCTTGCAAATTGTCTCAGCTTTGATGAAGAAACGTTTGATTATCCTGTGATGGAAAAGGTCCCCTATTGTCTAAAGCTAATTTGTCCCTTTTGGCTACTTCCCTACCCCAGAGGCCTGTCTGTCTCAAGTTACCCCCTCCTCCTCCTTACCAGCCCACTGCCACCCTGGGTATCAGCATCTCCCAGCTCCAAAGACATCCACAACCAAGAGTTAGGTCCAGACAGTATTTTGTTTGTTAAGTGTAGCACAAAGATCTGGGCCCTTGGGAAAAGATGAAAGGAGGAGAGCCGCCTCCCTCTCAAGGAAAGGATCAAGCAGGTCAATTTCCTCTGACTTTGTCCTGTCTTAGAGTTTGTATTCCCTCGGTCCACAAAGGCCACCATTGGACTGAACCGGAGGCTCACTCTCTCTCAGCTGCCCTGTTGCTGCCCTCATTTGATTCACAGAATAATAGATGGCAATACATGCTTCCTAAGCACAACTCCTTTTTAAAATGTGAAACAAGAGATAACACTCCCTTGAAAGGAAAGGACATCCAAACAGAAACGGATACAGTATAATTCTCTCTAGTTTCAAACACAGACTTCTTGTGGGACATGTGAAAACAAGATTATTGCAGGAGAAAACATTATATGTTTCTGAGGCATAACAATTAAAATACTCAAATGTTCTGAAACATTTTTCTATTTCATTTCAAATACTGGTAAATCATCAGCAGTCTTCTTTTTTTCCATTATTATGCCTTGAACCATTTCTCATGCTTTCCAGATAATAAAATTAAATACATTCACATTAGGCCTGACAGTGGATCCAGTTCACATTTAAATGCAATTTAAAAGGGGCATATATTTGCATAGTGAATTAAAATTAAGACCTAATTATGCAAATAAATTATCAAATGCGACAGGGGATGGTTTTCAATTCAGTTAATATCTCATTTTGTGAGACAGTTAGTCCAAACAGCATTGCACCCATTTTGCTGCAGAGCCACAACTATTCAGGTGGTATTTAATTACAAAAAAAACATAACCTAATAAATTACAAGAATTGCTTTTTAAATACTCCTTGACAAATCCCTCTCCCTTAGGAACGAAGTGTCCTCCATACCCCTTATTTTGCATTCGGCCTTTGAAGATAACAGATAGCATTGAGACAGCAAAAAAAGAAAAAAAGAAAAAGTATGAGCAGCCATTAGAGCTCATGTAAGCTATTTAATAACTGACATATGCAATAAAAAATTACTTGAAAATAATAAAGCTTGGTTGCCATTAATCCACCAGCTGACAAAAAAGGAGAAATATTTGAAATATACACCATAAATTGAGACATAATGTTATATGTAATTCTGACGTTTGCACATCTGAGAGAGTGCTACTTCATGTGATTTAAAAGCAGTATCTGAACAGCTAATTAGCATTTATAAGTAGGGGTTTCAAAGTCTTTTTAAATATTATTTATCTCAGAAAGAGCGAGAAGCAGGAGCACAGTTCCCAAGAGAGCATCGCACTGATGAACATCATCCGAAACAAAATGAGAAACACTGCAGCCAAAATCAACTGAATAAACAAATCCCCGCTGTCATACCCAGAATGAGACAGAGCAAGCACAGAGGGTCAGCGCAGATAAGGAAGATCATACTTTACATGAATATATAATAGGGGAAGATTTGGCAGTCTCCAGCAGGGGTCCCTCCCCTGTGCAGGATGCTTTATGCCAAAAAAACTGAAAAACTTGACTTTCTATCTGACAGCTGCTAAAACCAAAAATCTACTTATGGTAAATTCATCTGTTGGTTGTTCAATTTATGCAAACCACAACAAATAAACATAACGAGAATTTAAAAAAAAAATGTAGCAACAAGACGATAAATAATCTTCGCTGTAGCTAATCCTGCTGATTTTCTCAAGGAAAGTACAGCAGATGAAAAGCAGTGTGTTAATAAACTGGTTAAACATGGATTTTTCGAGGTATATTGATTGACTAGTTTCACCAGTCTCTCTGTTGTCAAGCCTTACATTTATTACATTATGTACAAGTTGCTTAGCATTTGACATTTTCTGAAGCCATACCTCCCCCAATTAGTTTGTTTTCTTTCAGAAATCATTTCTTTATATTAAAGGGGTTCCTCAACTGTTACTTACGTGTGTGTTAAAATCAGATTCTAACTCAGAAGACAAACAAGTAAATAAATAAATCACAGCAAGAATCTCACAGTAAAATGAAAAACCACTCGGGGAAAATAAATAATCTGATTTGATTTGCAGCATAAACACATCAAAACAGTTCATCAAAAATAATAATGTTTCCTAGATGCTTGCATTTTTTTTTAATTTGCGTCACTTCATCATTTTTGCTTAACTGCTATCACATTACAAATAAAAATAGCTATTAATGAAAAAGAAGTCACTAATGTGTTCATCCATGGAGCTTTGAGGCCTTATTTAGGATTTAAGACAATTCTGATCTTAGACACATCCTATCAAAAGAAAGCCCCGGAGAAATAATTTTTAACAATAAAAAACGACTAGCTGGTAGCCAAGTATTAATCTATTCAACTACTCAAATACATTTAAAGTTTCAAAAATTCCTACCTAATTTCAAAGGCCATGTACAACATGTGTATCAGTGTAGACTCGAAACTCTTTTACAGATCCAAATTCCCAAACACAGTGTAAACTGTTTTAATATAAATTGTAATTTCCTGATGCTGCATGTTGTTTTAAACATTTCTTCATGGTGTGGCTAACATTGCATGGCCGGGCGAATCATTGAGAGGATGTGGTGGATGAAACAGGTGGAAGGTAATGAAGAGTATCATAGGGTAATTGATGACCTGTTTTCAGCACTGGGAATATCGTTCCAAGGCTTAATCTTTGTCATCAGAGAAAGACAGAGAGATTGTGCATGTGAGATGGAGGAAGGAGAGCTAAAGGCTTACCGTGTCAACTTTCTCTCGCTCTCTCTCTCTTTCCTCTCTCCTGTGGGTCAAGTAAACAGCCTTTGCGGGGACAGCTCAGGGGTTGGTGTCTGACCAGCCAGGCTGAAAATGGCCCTTGTCCATTCCTGCCATGTAGCATTTCTTTCCCCAGCTGTTTGTCCTTTGTCATGGACACAGCTTGTAATAAGAAGAGCCAACATATTTATGGAGTGGCCGACCTCGCTGATACACAGGTCTTTTATCTGCCGGGCACAAAACAGCTTTGTTACTCTTTAACAATTCACACGGCTGTACGGCTGTGGAGCGAGCTGGTTATAAGTGTGCACATACTGCAAGTTGGTTTGCATTAGCATTTGGGGTTGTTTAGAATAAAGAAAGGAAAATGATACATCTCTTTCTCCAGAAACAGTAATGTGTTTTTCTCTTTAAACTCGCCTCTGACCTTGAGGCCAATTAGCGTGTTCCTGGCGGGTGATTTGTTTTGCCGTGTGCAGCGGCCGTCCGCTCAGCGACATTTATGAGTGATTAGTTAAGCTTCGCCTGAGTTCTATGAAGATCCTGTGAGGAGCGACAAAGCAACATTCAGATGGCTCTAGTCAGAGAAGTCCAGCGTAGGCTTAGAGGTGAACTTTGGCAGAAAAAGAAATGAATGATAAACAAAGGAGTCCTTTGACAGGTCTAGTGTGTGTGTGTGTCTTTCCCATGTGTGTGTACTGGTTGTTTTCATGAAGCAGGCAGGGGATTCCCATTTAAGTGAGAAGTAGGTTAACAAGATACATTAGGACTGCAAACAGTCTGGAAAGAAGTATTCAGATGCTTTACTCAAGTGAAAATACAACAAAAGCAAAATAAAATACTTTACTTTTTTTGTTACAAGTAAAAGTCCTGCATTAAAACAACCACTCAAGTAAAAGTACAAAATTATTGTAGGAAAAATAAACTTAAAATAAACTTAAAGCAACAACTTAAATTTTTAAATCTCTCCAATTGCTGATATTTTGTTATATGTTATATCCTTACTAGATTTACATTATAATTGCATCAGTATTTATATAAGCAGCATTTTAAAGCCGTATATGATCTAACTGTCAAACCTTCACTGTGGGTTCATCAGGTAAGTCTTGGTGGTCATAATTAAGTG